>NW_026249616.1:0-14638 GCF_019703515.2 Myxocyprinus asiaticus
ACCAGCATGCTCATGCCGGGTTGCCATAACTTTTGCCAGCATAGGTTAGGGTTAGAGTTAGGGTTAGGGTAGGTTAGGGTTAGGATATAGGGATGAAAACCACCATGCTCATGCCGGATTGCCATAACTTTTGCCAGGAAGGTGATAGAGGCACGAAAGCAAGCCCTACCCACCCATTTTCAAGGGTGCTCTTTCCAGTGATGCCACCGCCGAATCTCTATGAGGTCAGCAAGTGTGGGTTAGGGTTAGGTTAGGGTTAGGATATAGGGATGAAAACCACCATGCTCATGCCGGATTGCCATAACTTTTGCCAGGAAGGTGATAGAGGCATGAAAGCAAGCCCTACCCCCCCATTTTCGAGGGTGCTCTTTCCAGTGATGCCACCGCCGAATCTCTATGAGGTCAGCAAGTGTGGGTTAGGGTTAGGTTAGGGTTAGGATATAGGGATGAAAACCACCATGCTCATGCCGGATTGCCATAACTTTTGCCAGGAAGGTGATAGAGGCATGAAAGCAAGCCCTACCCCCCCATTTTCAAGGGTGCTCTTTCCAGTGATGCCACCGCCGAATCTCTATGAGGTCAGCAAGTGCCTCAACCCGATTAGCCCTCCTGCAAAGTGCCGTTTACATTTTAGAGACTCGGTGGCCACAACACACTACAGCGGCACTGCTGGGATTTGAACCCATGACCTCCTGTTTACTAAACAGGCACTTTAACCAACTGAGCCACAGCACCTTCTGCTGCAAAGTCTCCATGGGAGGTCATCAGATCAAGGAATAGGCCATGCTATTGAGAGGATGAAAGTGTTTGTTTGAGAAAAGAGTTTTGGTGGTCAGATAGACTTGTTCGTTGGCCAAATGAGCTTAGCAAAATGACTAAGGCAGTGACTCTGTTGGGACTTGAACCCACACCCTTTAGGGTTAGGATATAGGGATGGGTTAGGTTAGGGAGGGTTAGGGATATAGGGATGAAAACCACCATGCTCATGCCGGATTGCCATAACTTTTGCCAGGAAGGTGATAGAGGCATGAAAGCAAGCCCTACCCCCCCATTTTCGAGGGTGCTCTTTCCAGTGATGCCAACGCCGAATCTCTATGAGGTCAGCAAGTGCCTCAACCCGATTAGCCCTCCTGCAAAGTGCCATTTACATTTTAGAGACTCGGTGGCCACAACACACTACAGCGGCACTGCTGGGATTTGAACCCATGACCTCCTGTTTACTAAACAGGCACTTTAACCAACTGAGCCGCAGCACCTTCTGCTGCAAAGTCTCCATGGGAGGTCATCAGATCAAGGAATAGGCCATGCTATTGAGAGGATGAAAGTGTTTGTTTGAGAAAAGAGTTTTGGTGGTCAGATAGACTTGTTCGTTGGCCAAATGAGCTTAGCAAAATGACTAAGGCAGTGACTCTGTTGGGACTTGAACCCACACCCTTTAGGGTTAGGGTTAGGATATAGGGATGGGTTAGGTTAGGGTTAGGGTTAGGATATAGGGATGAAAACCACCATGCTCATGCCGGATTGCCATAACATTTGCCAGGGAGGTGACAGAGGCACGAAAGCAAGCCCTACCCCCCCCTTTTCGAGGGTGCTCTTTCCAGTGGTGCTAGGGTTAGGGTTAGGTTAGGTTAGGGTTAGGGTTAGGGTTAGGGTTAGGGTTAGGTTAGGGTTAGGGTTAGGGTTAGGGTTAGGGTTAGGGTTAGGGTTAGGGTTAGGTTAGGTAGGTTAGGGTTAGGGTTAGGGTTAGGGTTAGGGTTAGGGTTAGGGTTAGGTTAGGGTTAGGGTTAGGTTAGGTTAGGGTTAGGTTAGGGTTAGGTTAGGGTTAGGGTTAGGGTTAGGGTTAGGGTTAGGGTTAGGGTTAGGGTTAGGGTTAGGGTTAGGGTTAGGGTTAGGTTAGGGTTAGGGTTAGGGTTAGGTTAGGGTTAGGGTTAGGGTTAGGGTTAGGGTTAGGGTTAGGGTTAGGGTTAGGGTTAGGGTTAGGGTTAGGGTTAGGGTTAGGGTTAGGGTTAGGGTTAGGGTTAGGTTAGGGTTAGGGTTAGGGTTAGGTTAGGGTTAGGTTAGGGTTAGGGTTAGGGTTAGGGTTAGGTTAGGGTTAGGTTAGGGTTAGGGTTAGGGTTAGGGTTAGGGTTAGGGTTAGGGTTAGGTTAGGTTAGGTTAGGTTAGGGTTAGGTTAGGTTAGGGTTAGGGTTAGGGTTAGGGTTAGGGTTAGGGTTAGGGTTAGGGTTAGGGTTAGGGTTAGGGTTAGGTTAGGGTTAGGGTTAGGGTTAGGGTTAGGGTTAGGGTTAGGGTTAGGGTTAGGGTTAGGGTTAGGGTTAGGGTTAGGGTTAGGGTTAGGTTAGGGTTAGGGTTAGGGTTAGGGTTAGGGTTAGGGTTAGGGTTAGGGTTAGGGTTAGGGTTAGGGTTAGGGTTAGGTTAGGGTTAGGGTTAGGGTTAGGGTTAGGGTTAGGGTTAGGGTTAGGGTTAGGGTTAGGGTTAGGGTTAGGGTTAGGGTTAGGTTAGGGTTAGGTTAGGGTTAGGGTTAGGGTTAGGTTAGGGTTAGGGTTAGGGTTAGGGTTAGGGTTAGGGTTAGGGTTAGGTTAGGGTTAGGGTTAGGGTTAGGGTTAGGTTAGGGTTAGGGTTAGGGTTAGGGTTAGGGTTAGGGTTAGGGTTAGGTTAGGTTAGGGTTAGGGTTAGGGTTAGGGTTAGGGTTAGGGTTAGGGTTAGGGTTAGGGTTAGGGTTAGGGTTAGGGTTAGGGTTAGGGTTAGGGTTAGGGTTAGGGTTAGGGTTAGGGTTAGGGTTAGGGTTAGGGTTAGGGTTAGGGTTAGGGTTAGGGTTAGGGTTAGGGTTAGGGTTAGGGTTAGGGTTAGGGTTAGGGTTAGGGTTAGGGTTAGGGTTAGGGTTAGGGTTAGGGTTAGGGTTAGGGTTAGGGTTAGGGTTAGGGTTAGGGTTAGGGTTAGGGTTAGGGTTAGGGTTAGGGTTAGGGTTAGGGTTAGGGTTAGGGTTAGGGTTAGGGTTAGGGTTAGGGTTAGGGTTAGGGTTAGGGTTAGGGTTAGGTTAGGGTTAGGGTTAGGGTTAGGGTTAGGGTTAGGGTTAGGGTTAGGGTTAGGGTTAGGGTTAGGGTTAGGGTTAGGGTTAGGGTTAGGGTTAGGGTTAGGGTTAGGGTTAGGGTTAGGGTTAGGGTTAGGGTTAGGGTTAGGGTTAGGTTAGGTTAGGGTTAGGGTTAGGGTTAGGGTTAGGGTTAGGGTTAGGGTTAGGGTTAGGGTTAGGGTTAGGGTTAGGGTTAGGGTTAGGGTTAGGGTTAGGGTTAGGGTTAGGGTTAGGGTTAGGGTTAGGGTTAGGGTTAGGGTTAGGTTAGGGTTAGGGTTAGGGTTAGGGTTAGGGTTAGGGTTAGGGTTAGGGTTAGGGTTAGGGTTAGGGTTAGGGTTAGGGTTAGGGTTAGGGTTAGGGTTAGGGTTAGGGTTAGGGTTAGGGTTAGGGTTAGGGTTAGGGTTAGGGTTAGGGTTAGGGTTAGGGTTAGGGTTAGGGTTAGGGTTAGGGTTAGGGTTAGGGTTAGGGTTAGGGTTAGGGTTAGGGTTAGGGTTAGGGTTAGGGTTAGGGTTAGGGTTAGGGTTAGGGTTAGGGTTAGGGTTAGGGTTAGGGTTAGGGTTAGGTTAGGGTTAGGGTTAGGGTTAGGGTTAGGGTTAGGTTAGGTTAGGTTAGGGTTAGGGTTAGGGTTAGGGTTAGGGTTAGGGTTAGGGTTAGGGTTAGGGTTAGGGTTAGGGTTAGGGTTAGGGTTAGGGTTAGGGTTAGGGTTAGGGTTAGGGTTAGGGTTAGGGTTAGGTTAGGTTAGGGTTAGGGTTAGGGTTAGGGTTAGGGTTAGGGTTAGGGTTAGGGTTAGGGTTAGGGTTAGGGTTAGGGTTAGGGTTAGGGTTAGGGTTAGGGTTAGGGTTAGGGTTAGGGTTAGGGTTAGGGTTAGGGTTAGGGTTAGGGTTAGGGTTAGGGTTAGGTTAGGGTTAGGGTTAGGGTTAGGGTTAGGGTTAGGGTTAGGGTTAGGGTTAGGGTTAGGGTTAGGGTTAGGGTTAGGGTTAGGGTTAGGGTTAGGGTTAGGGTTAGGGTTAGGGTTAGGGTTAGGGTTAGGGTTAGGGTTAGGGTTAGGGTTAGGGTTAGGGTTAGGGTTAGGGTTAGGGTTAGGGTTAGGGTTAGGGTTAGGGTTAGGGTTAGGGTTAGGGTTAGGGTTAGGGTTAGGGTTAGGGTTAGGTTAGGGTTAGGGTTAGGGTTAGGGTTAGGGTTAGGGTTAGGGTTAGGGTTAGGGTTAGGGTTAGGGTTAGGGTTAGGGTTAGGGTTAGGGTTAGGGTTAGGGTTAGGGTTAGGGTTAGGGTTAGGGTTAGGGTTAGGGTTAGGGTTAGGGTTAGGGTTAGGGTTAGGGTTAGGGTTAGGGTTAGGGTTAGGGTTAGGGTTAGGGTTAGGGTTAGGGTTAGGGTTAGGGTTAGGGTTAGGGTTAGGGTTAGGGTTAGGGTTAGGGTTAGGGTTAGGGTTAGGGTTAGGGTTAGGGTTAGGGTTAGGGTTAGGGTTAGGTTAGGGTTAGGGTTAGGGTTAGGGTTAGGGTTAGGGTTAGGGTTAGGGTTAGGGTTAGGGTTAGGGTTAGGGTTAGGGTTAGGGTTAGGGTTAGGGTTAGGGTTAGGGTTAGGGTTAGGGTTAGGGTTAGGGTTAGGGTTAGGTTAGGGTTAGGGTTAGGGTTAGGGTTAGGGTTAGGGTTAGGGTTAGGGTTAGGGTTAGGGTTAGGGTTAGGGTTAGGGTTAGGGTTAGGGTTAGGGTTAGGGTTAGGGTTAGGGTTAGGGTTAGGGTTAGGGTTAGGGTTAGGGTTAGGGTTAGGGTTAGGGTTAGGGTTAGGGTTAGGGTTAGGGTTAGGGTTAGGGTTAGGGTTAGGGTTAGGGTTAGGGTTAGGGTTAGGGTTAGGGTTAGGGTTAGGGTTAGGGTTAGGGTTAGGGTTAGGGTTAGGGTTAGGGTTAGGGTTAGGGTTAGGGTTAGGGTTAGGGTTAGGGTTAGGGTTAGGGTTAGGGTTAGGGTTAGGGGTTAGGGTTAGGGTTAGGGTTAGGGTTAGGGTTAGGGTTAGGGTTAGGGTTAGGGTTAGGGTTAGGGTTAGGGTTAGGGTTAGGGTTAGGGTTAGGGTTAGGGTTAGGGTTAGGGTTAGGGTTAGGGTTAGGGTTAGGGTTAGGGTTAGGGTTAGGGTTAGGGTTAGGGTTAGGGTTAGGGTTAGGGTTAGGGTTAGGGTTAGGGGTTAGGGTTAGGGTTAGGGTTAGGGTTAGGGTTAGGGTTAGGGTTAGGGTTAGGGTTAGGGTTAGGGTTAGGGTTAGGGTTAGGGTTAGGGTTAGGGTTAGGGTTAGGGTTAGGGTTAGGGTTAGGGTTAGGGTTAGGGTTAGGGTTAGGGTTAGGGTTAGGGTTAGGGTTAGGGTTAGGGTTAGGGTTAGGGTTAGGGTTAGGGTTAGGGTTAGGGTTAGGGTTAGGGTTAGGGTTAGGGTTAGGGTTAGGGTTAGGGTTAGGGTTAGGGTTAGGGTTAGGGTTAGGGTTAGGGTTAGGGTTAGGGTTAGGGTTAGGGTTAGGGTTAGGGTTAGGGTTAGGGTTAGGGTTAGGGTTAGGGTTAGGGTTAGGGTTAGGGTTAGGGTTAGGGTTAGGGTTAGGGTTAGGGTTAGGGTTAGGGTTAGGGTTAGGGTTAGGGTTAGGGTTAGGTTAGGTTAGGTTAGGGTTAGGGTTAGGTTAGGGTTAGGGTTAGGGTTAGGGTTAGGGTTAGGTTAGGGTTAGGGTTAGGGTTAGGGTTAGGGTTAGGGTTAGGGTTAGGGTTAGGGTTAGGGTTAGGGTTAGGGTTAGGGTTAGGGTTAGGGTTAGGGTTAGGGTTAGGGTTAGGGTTAGGGTTAGGGTTAGGGTTAGGGTTAGGGTTAGGGTTAGGGTTAGGGTTAGGGTTAGGGTTAGGGTTAGGGTTAGGGTTAGGGTTAGGGTTAGGGTTAGGGTTAGGGTTAGGGTTAGGGTTAGGGTTAGGGTTAGGGTTAGGGTTAGGGTTAGGGTTAGGGTTAGGGTTAGGGTTAGGGTTAGGGTTAGGGTTAGGGTTAGGTTAGGGTTAGGGTTAGGGTTAGGGTTAGGGTTAGGGTTAGGGTTAGGGTTAGGGTTAGGGTTAGGTTAGGGTTAGGGTTAGGGTTAGGGTTAGGGTTAGGGTTAGGGTTAGGGTTAGGGTTAGGGTTAGGGTTAGGGTTAGGGTTAGGGTTAGGGTTAGGGTTAGGGTTAGGGTTAGGGTTAGGGTTAGGGTTAGGTTAGGGTTAGGGTTAGGGTTAGGGTTAGGGTTAGGGTTAGGGTTAGGGTTAGGGTTAGGGTTAGGGTTAGGGTTAGGGTTAGGTTAGGGTTAGGGTTAGGGTTAGGGTTAGGGTTAGGGTTAGGGTTAGGGTTAGGGTTAGGGTTAGGGTTAGGGTTAGGGTTAGGGTTAGGGTTAGGGTTAGGGTTAGGGTTAGGGTTAGGGTTAGGGTTAGGGTTAGGGTTAGGGTTAGGGTTAGGGTTAGGGTTAGGGTTAGGGTTAGGGTTAGGGTTAGGGTTAGGGTTAGGGTTAGGGTTAGGGTTAGGGTTAGGGTTAGGGTTAGGGTTAGGGTTAGGGTTAGGGTTAGGGTTAGGGTTAGGGTTAGGGTTAGGGTTAGGGTTAGGGTTAGGGTTAGGGTTAGGGTTAGGGTTAGGGTTAGGTTAGGGTTAGGGTTAGGGTTAGGGTTAGGGTTAGGGTTAGGGTTAGGGTTAGGGTTAGGGTTAGGGTTAGGGTTAGGGTTAGGGTTAGGGTTAGGGTTAGGGTTAGGGTTAGGGTTAGGGTTAGGGTTAGGTTAGGTTAGGGTTAGGGTTAGGGTTAGGGTTAGGGTTAGGGTTAGGGTTAGGGTTAGGGTTAGGGTTAGGTTAGGGTTAGGGTTAGGGTTAGGGTTAGGGTTAGGGTTAGGGTTAGGGTTAGGGTTAGGGTTAGGGTTAGGGTTAGGGTTAGGGTTAGGGTTAGGGTTAGGGTTAGGGTTAGGGTTAGGGTTAGGGTTAGGGTTAGGGTTAGGGTTAGGGTTAGGGTTAGGGTTAGGGTTAGGGTTAGGTTAGGGTTAGGGTTAGGGTTAGGGTTAGGGTTAGGGTTAGGGTTAGGGTTAGGGTTAGGGTTAGGGTTAGGGTTAGGGTTAGGGTTAGGGTTAGGGTTAGGGTTAGGGTTAGGGTTAGGGTTAGGGTTAGGGTTAGGGTTAGGGTTAGGGTTAGGGTTAGGGTTAGGGTTAGGGTTAGGGTTAGGGTTAGGGTTAGGGTTAGGGTTAGGGTTAGGGTTAGGGTTAGGGTTAGGGTTAGGGTTAGGGTTAGGGTTAGGGTTAGGGTTAGGGTTAGGGTTAGGGTTAGGGTTAGGGTTAGGGTTAGGGTTAGGGTTAGGGTTAGGGTTAGGGTTAGGGTTAGGGTTAGGGTTAGGGTTAGGGTTAGGGTTAGGGTTAGGGTTAGGGTTAGGGTTAGGGTTAGGGTTAGGGTTAGGGTTAGGGTTAGGGTTAGGGTTAGGGTTAGGGTTAGGGTTAGGGTTAGGGTTAGGGTTAGGGTTAGGGTTAGGGTTAGGGTTAGGGTTAGGGTTAGGGTTAGGGTTAGGGTTAGGGTTAGGGTTAGGGTTAGGGTTAGGGTTAGGGTTAGGGTTAGGGTTAGGGTTAGGGTTAGGGTTAGGGTTAGGGTTAGGTTAGGGTTAGGGTTAGGGTTAGGGTTAGGGTTAGGGTTAGGGTTAGGGTTAGGGTTAGGGTTAGGGTTAGGGTTAGGGTTAGGGTTAGGGTTAGGGTTAGGGTTAGGGTTAGGGTTAGGTTAGGGTTAGGGTTAGGGTTAGGGTTAGGGTTAGGGTTAGGGTTAGGGTTAGGGTTAGGGTTAGGGTTAGGGTTAGGGTTAGGGTTAGGGTTAGGGTTAGGGTTAGGGTTAGGGTTAGGGTTAGGGTTAGGGTTAGGGTTAGGGTTAGGGTTAGGGTTAGGGTTAGGGTTAGGGTTAGGGTTAGGGTTAGGGTTAGGGTTAGGGTTAGGGTTAGGGTTAGGGTTAGGGTTAGGGTTAGGGTTAGGGTTAGGGTTAGGGTTAGGGTTAGGGTTAGGGTTAGGGTTAGGGTTAGGGTTAGGGTTAGGGTTAGGGTTAGGGTTAGGGTTAGGGTTAGGGTTAGGGTTAGGGTTAGGGTTAGGGTTAGGGTTAGGGTTAGGGTTAGGGTTAGGGTTAGGGTTAGGGTTAGGGTTAGGGTTAGGGTTAGGGTTAGGGTTAGGGTTAGGGTTAGGGTTAGGGTTAGGGTTAGGGTTAGGGTTAGGGTTAGGGTTAGGGTTAGGGTTAGGGTTAGGGTTAGGGTTAGGGTTAGGGTTAGGTTAGGGTTAGGGTTAGGGTTAGGGTTAGGGTTAGGGTTAGGGTTAGGGTTAGGGTTAGGGTTAGGGTTAGGGTTAGGGTTAGGGTTAGGGTTAGGGTTAGGGTTAGGGTTAGGGTTAGGGTTAGGGTTAGGGTTAGGGTTAGGGTTAGGGTTAGGGTTAGGGTTAGGGTTAGGGTTAGGGTTAGGGTTAGGGTTAGGGTTAGGGTTAGGGTTAGGGTTAGGGTTAGGGTTAGGGTTAGGGTTAGGGTTAGGGTTAGGGTTAGGGTTAGGGTTAGGGTTAGGGTTAGGGTTAGGGTTAGGGTTAGGGTTAGGGTTAGGGTTAGGGTTAGGGTTAGGGTTAGGGTTAGGGTTAGGGTTAGGGTTAGGGTTAGGGTTAGGGTTAGGGTTAGGGTTAGGGTTAGGGTTAGGGTTAGGGTTAGGGTTAGGGTTAGGGTTAGGGTTAGGGTTAGGGTTAGGGTTAGGGTTAGGGTTAGGGTTAGGGTTAGGGTTAGGGTTAGGGTTAGGGTTAGGGTTAGGGTTAGGGTTAGGGTTAGGGTTAGGGTTAGGGTTAGGGTTAGGGTTAGGGTTAGGGTTAGGGTTAGGGTTAGGGTTAGGGTTAGGGTTAGGGTTAGGGTTAGGGTTAGGGTTAGGGTTAGGGTTAGGGTTAGGGTTAGGGTTAGGGTTAGGGTTAGGGTTAGGGTTAGGGTTAGGGTTAGGGTTAGGGTTAGGGTTAGGGTTAGGGTTAGGGTTAGGGTTAGGGTTAGGGTTAGGGTTAGGGTTAGGGTTAGGGTTAGGGTTAGGGTTAGGGTTAGGGTTAGGGTTAGGGTTAGGGTTAGGGTTAGGGTTAGGGTTAGGGTTAGGGTTAGGGTTAGGGTTAGGGTTAGGGTTAGGGTTAGGGTTAGGGTTAGGGTTAGGGTTAGGGTTAGGGTTAGGGTTAGGGTTAGGGTTAGGGTTAGGGTTAGGGTTAGGGTTAGGGTTAGGGTTAGGGTTAGGGTTAGGGTTAGGGTTAGGGTTAGGGTTAGGGTTAGGGTTAGGGTTAGGGTTAGGGTTAGGGTTAGGGTTAGGGTTAGGGTTAGGGTTAGGGTTAGGGTTAGGGTTAGGGTTAGGGTTAGGGTTAGGGTTAGGGTTAGGGTTAGGGTTAGGGTTAGGGTTAGGGTTAGGGTTAGGGTTAGGGTTAGGGTTAGGGTTAGGGTTAGGGTTAGGGTTAGGGTTAGGGTTAGGGTTAGGGTTAGGGTTAGGGTTAGGGTTAGGGTTAGGGTTAGGGTTAGGGTTAGGGTTAGGTTAGGGTTAGGGTTAGGGTTAGGGTTAGGGTTAGGGTTAGGGTTAGGGTTAGGGTTAGTTAGGTTAGGGTTAGGGTTAGGGTTAGGGTTAGGGTTAGGGTTAGGGTTAGGGTTAGGGTTAGGGTTAGGGTTAGGGTTAGGGTTAGGGTTAGGGTTAGGGTTAGGGTTAGGGTTAGGGTTAGGGTTAGGGTTAGGGTTAGGGTTAGGGTTAGGGTTAGGGTTAGGGTTAGGGTTAGGGTTAGGGTTAGGGTTAGGGTTAGGGTTAGGGTTAGGGTTAGGGTTAGGGTTAGGGTTAGGTTAGGGTTAGGGTTAGGGTTAGGGTTAGGGTTAGGGTTAGGGTTAGGGTTAGGGTTAGGGTTAGGGTTAGGGTTAGGGTTAGGTTAGGGTTAGGGTTAGGGTTAGGGTTAGGGTTAGGGTTAGGGTTAGGGTTAGGGTTAGGGTTAGGGTTAGGGTTAGGGTTAGGGTTAGGTTAGGGTTAGGGTTAGGGTTAGGGTTAGGGTTAGGGTTAGGGTTAGGGTTAGGGTTAGGGTTAGGGTTAGGGTTAGGGTTAGGGTTAGGGTTAGGGTTAGGGTTAGGGTTAGGGTTAGGGTTAGGGTTAGGGTTAGGGTTAGGGTTAGGGTTAGGGTTAGGGTTAGGGTTAGGGTTAGGGTTAGGGTTAGGGTTAGGGTTAGGGGTTAGGGTTAGGGTTAGGGTTAGGGTTAGGGTTAGGGTTAGGGTTAGGGTTAGGGTTAGGGTTAGGGTTAGGGTTAGGGTTAGGGTTAGGGTTAGGGTTAGGGTTAGGGTTAGGGTTAGGGTTAGGGTTAGGGTTAGGGTTAGGGTTAGGGTTAGGGTTAGGGTTAGGGTTAGGGTTAGGGTTAGGGTTAGGGTTAGGGTTAGGGTTAGGGTTAGGGTTAGGGTTAGGGTTAGGGTTAGGGTTAGGGTTAGGGTTAGGGTTAGGGTTAGGGTTAGGGTTAGGGTTAGGGTTAGGGTTAGGGTTAGGGTTAGGGTTAGGGTTAGGGTTAGGGTTAGGGTTAGGGTTAGGGTTAGGGTTAGGGTTAGGGTTAGGGTTAGGGTTAGGGTTAGGGTTAGGGTTAGGGTTAGGGTTAGGGTTAGGGTTAGGGTTAGGGTTAGGGTTAGGGTTAGGGTTAGGGTTAGGGTTAGGGTTAGGGTTAGGGTTAGGGTTAGGGTTAGGGTTAGGGTTAGGGTTAGGGTTAGGGTTAGGGTTAGGGTTAGGGTTAGGGTTAGGGTTAGGGTTAGGGTTAGGGTTAGGGTTAGGGTTAGGGTTAGGGTTAGGGTTAGGGTTAGGGTTAGGGTTAGGGTTAGGGTTAGGGTTAGGGTTAGGGTTAGGGTTAGGGTTAGGGTTAGGGTTAGGGTTAGGGTTAGGGTTAGGGTTAGGGTTAGGGTTAGGGTTAGGGTTAGGGTTAGGGTTAGGGTTAGGGTTAGGGTTAGGGTTAGGGTTAGGGTTAGGGTTAGGGTTAGGGTTAGGGTTAGGGTTAGGGTTAGGGTTAGGGTTAGGGTTAGGGTTAGGGTTAGGGTTAGGGTTAGGGTTAGGGTTAGGGTTAGGGTTAGGGTTAGGGTTAGGGTTAGGGTTAGGGTTAGGGTTAGGGTTAGGGTTAGGGTTAGGGTTAGGGTTAGGGTTAGGGTTAGGGTTAGGGTTAGGGTTAGGGTTAGGGTTAGGGTTAGGGTTAGGGTTAGGGTTAGGGTTAGGGTTAGGGTTAGGGTTAGGGTTAGGGTTAGGGTTAGGGTTAGGGTTAGGGTTAGGGTTAGGGTTAGGGTTAGGGTTAGGGTTAGGGTTAGGGTTAGGGTTAGGGTTAGGGTTAGGGTTAGGGTTAGGGTTAGGGTTAGGGTTAGGGTTAGGGTTAGGGTTAGGGTTAGGTTAGGGTTAGGGTTAGGGTTAGGGTTAGGGTTAGGGTTAGGGTTAGGGTTAGGGTTAGGGTTAGGGTTAGGGTTAGGGTTAGGGTTAGGGTTAGGGTTAGGGTTAGGGTTAGGGTTAGGGTTAGGGTTAGGGTTAGGGTTAGGGTTAGGGTTAGGGTTAGGGTTAGGGTTAGGGTTAGGGTTAGGGTTAGGGTTAGGGTTAGGGTTAGGGTTAGGGTTAGGGTTAGGGTTAGGGTTAGGGTTAGGGTTAGGGTTAGGGTTAGGGTTAGGGTTAGGGTTAGGGTTAGGGTTAGGGTTAGGGTTAGGGTTAGGGTTAGGGTTAGGGTTAGGGTTAGGGTTAGGGTTAGGGTTAGGGTTAGGGTTAGGGTTAGGGTTAGGGTTAGGGTTAGGGTTAGGGTTAGGGTTAGGGTTAGGGTTAGGGTTAGGGTTAGGGTTAGGGTTAGGGTTAGGGTTAGGGTTAGGGTTAGGGTTAGGGTTAGGGTTAGGGTTAGGGTTAGGGTTAGGGTTAGGGTTAGGGTTAGGGTTAGGGTTAGGGTTAGGGTTAGGGTTAGGGTTAGGGTTAGGGTTAGGGTTAGGGTTAGGGTTAGGGTTAGGGTTAGGGTTAGGGTTAGGGTTAGGGTTAGGGTTAGGGTTAGGGTTAGGGTTAGGGTTAGGGTTAGGGTTAGGGTTAGGGTTAGGGTTAGGGTTAGGGTTAGGGTTAGGGTTAGGGTTAGGGGTTAGGGTTAGGGTTAGGGTTAGGGTTAGGGTTAGGGTTAGGGTTAGGGTTAGGGTTAGGGTTAGGGTTAGGGTTAGGGTTAGGGTTAGGGTTAGGGTTAGGGTTAGGGTTAGGGTTAGGGTTAGGGTTAGGGTTAGGGTTAGGGTTAGGGTTAGGGTTAGGGTTAGGGTTAGGGTTAGGGTTAGGGTTAGGGTTAGGGTTAGGGTTAGGGTTAGGGTTAGGGTTAGGGTTAGGGTTAGGGTTAGGGTTAGGGTTAGGGTTAGGGTTAGGGTTAGGGTTAGGGTTAGGGTTAGGGTTAGGGTTAGGGTTAGGGTTAGGGTTAGGGTTAGGGTTAGGGTTAGGGTTAGGGTTAGGGTTAGGGTTAGGGTTAGGGTTAGGGTTAGGGTTAGGGTTAGGGTTAGGGTTAGGGTTAGGGTTAGGGTTAGGGTTAGGGTTAGGGTTAGGGTTAGGGTTAGGGTTAGGGTTAGGGTTAGGGTTAGGGTTAGGGTTAGGGTTAGGGTTAGGGTTAGGGTTAGGGTTAGGGTTAGGGTTAGGGTTAGGGTTAGGGTTAGGGTTAGGGTTAGGGTTAGGGTTAGGGTTAGGGTTAGGGTTAGGGTTAGGGTTAGGGTTAGGGTTAGGGTTAGGGTTAGGGTTAGGGTTAGGGTTAGGGTTAGGGTTAGGGTTAGGGTTAGGGTTAGGGTTAGGGTTAGGGTTAGGGTTAGGGTTAGGGTTAGGGTTAGGGTTAGGGTTAGGGTTAGGGTTAGGGTTAGGGTTAGGGTTAGGGTTAGGGTTAGGGTTAGGGTTAGGGTTAGGGTTAGGGTTAGGGTTAGGGTTAGGGTTAGGGTTAGGGTTAGGGTTAGGGTTAGGGTTAGGGTTAGGGTTAGGGTTAGGGTTAGGGTTAGGGTTAGGGTTAGGGTTAGGGTTAGGGTTAGGGTTAGGGTTAGGGTTAGGGTTAGGGTTAGGGTTAGGGTTAGGGTTAGGGTTAGGGTTAGGGTTAGGGTTAGGGTTAGGGTTAGGGTTAGGGTTAGGGTTAGGGTTAGGGTTAGGGTTAGGGTTAGGGTTAGGGTTAGGGTTAGGGTTAGGGTTAGGGTTAGGGTTAGGGTTAGGGTTAGGGTTAGGGTTAGGGTTAGGGTTAGGGTTAGGGTTAGGGTTAGGGTTAGGGTTAGGGTTAGGGTTAGGGTTAGGGTTAGGGTTAGGGTTAGGGTTAGGGTTAGGGTTAGGGTTAGGGTTAGGGTTAGGGTTAGGGTTAGGGTTAGGGTTAGGGTTAGGGTTAGGGTTAGGGTTAGGGTTAGGGTTAGGGTTAGGGTTAGGGTTAGGGGTTAGGGTTAGGGTTAGGGTTAGGGTTAGGGTTAGGGTTAGGGTTAGGGTTAGGGTTAGGGTTAGGGTTAGGGTTAGGGTTAGGGTTAGGGTTAGGGTTAGGGTTAGGGTTAGGGTTAGGGTTAGGGTTAGGGTTAGGGTTAGGGTTAGGGTTAGGGTTAGGGTTAGGGTTAGGGTTAGGGTTAGGGTTAGGGTTAGGGTTAGGGTTAGGGTTAGGGTTAGGGTTAGGGTTAGGGTTAGGGTTAGGGTTAGGGTTAGGGTTAGGGTTAGGGTTAGGGTTAGGGTTAGGGTTAGGGTTAGGGTTAGGGTTAGGGTTAGGGTTAGGGTTAGGGTTAGGGTTAGGGTTAGGGTTAGGGTTAGGGTTAGGGTTAGGGTTAGGGTTAGGGTTAGGGTTAGGGTTAGGGTTAGGGTTAGGGTTAGGGTTAGGGTTAGGGTTAGGGTTAGGGTTAGGGTTAGGGTTAGGGTTAGGGTTAGGGTTAGGGTTAGGGTTAGGGTTAGGGTTAGGGTTAGGGTTAGGGTTAGGGTTAGGGTTAGGGTTAGGGTTAGGGTTAGGGTTAGGGTTAGGGTTAGGGTTAGGGTTAGGGTTAGGGTTAGGGTTAGGGTTAGGGTTAGGGTTAGGGTTAGGGTTAGGGTTAGGGTTAGGGTTAGGGTTAGGGTTAGGGTTAGGGTTAGGGTTAGGGTTAGGGTTAGGGTTAGGGTTAGGGTTAGGGTTAGGGTTAGGGTTAGGGTTAGGGTTAGGGTTAGGGTTAGGGTTAGGGTTAGGGTTAGGGTTAGGGTTAGGGTTAGGGTTAGGGTTAGGGTTAGGGTTAGGGTTAGGGTTAGGGTTAGGGTTAGGGTTAGGGTTAGGGTTAGGGTTAGGGTTAGGGTTAGGGTTAGGGTTAGGGTTAGGGTTAGGGTTAGGGTTAGGGTTAGGGTTAGGGTTAGGGTTAGGGTTAGGGTTAGGGTTAGGGTTAGGGTTAGGGTTAGGGTTAGGGTTAGGGTTAGGGTTAGGGTTAGGGTTAGGGTTAGGGTTAGGGTTAGGGTTAGGGTTAGGGTTAGGGTTAGGGTTAGGGTTAGGGTTAGGGTTAGGGTTAGGGGTTAGGGTTAGGGTTAGGGTTAGGGTTAGGGTTAGGGTTAGGGTTAGGGTTAGGGTTAGGGTTAGGGTTAGGGTTAGGGTTAGGGTTAGGGTTAGGGTTAGGGTTAGGGTTAGGGTTAGGGTT
>NW_026249617.1:12500-14493 GCF_019703515.2 Myxocyprinus asiaticus
GCCTTCAAGTGACATAAGTGAAAAATCATGTTTCAGTGAAAAAGAAATGAATTCTGATGAATAATGACTCCAAATAGCTTTTTGATCTTAAAAAGTTGCTTTTGGGTCTTTGAGAGCGGTTTCATGAAGTGTGCACAGTTCTGTGTTGAAATTCAGATTCTTCATTTATCCTCTTCTATAACGAATGCAAACATGTTGTAATGCTGCATTTTAACTGAAAATGCTTTCTTTTGCTGTGCATAGCTGCCAATGAGTGATATTAGTGAAAAGACATGTTTCAGTGAAAAAGAAATGAATTCTGATGGAAAAACGAGTCCAAACAGCTTTCTAGGCTTAAAAAGTTACTTTTGGGCCTTTGAGAGCGGTTTCATGAAGTGTGCACAGTTCAGTGTTGAAATTCAGATTCTTCATTTAACCTCTTTTATAATGAATGCAAACATGTTGTAATGCTGCATTTTAACTGAAAATGCTTTCTTTTGCAATGCATAGCTGCCAATGAATGACACTGAAATGCCATGTTTCATTTAAAAAGAAGTGAATTCTGATGATAAACGAGTCCAAACAGCTTTCTGGTCTTAAAAAGATGCTTTTGGGCATTTGAGAGCCATTTCATGAAGTTTGCACAGTTCTAGATTGACAATCATATTCCACTTTTAAAATGACTGATTAGATCCCATGCTGCAACGATTTATTTTAAATTTCTATTGCAATGCATAGTTGCCTTCCAGTGATATTAGTGAAAAGACATGTTTCAGTGAAAAAGAAATGAATTCTGATGAATAATGATTCCAAATAAGCTTTATGAATTTAAATATTGCTTTTGGTACTTTGAGATCGGTTTCATGAAGTGTGCACAATTCTGTGTTGAAATTAAGATTCTTCATTTAACCTCTTTTATAATGATTGCAAACATGTTGTAATGCTGCATTTCAACTGGAAATGCTTTCTTTTGCAATGCATAGCTGCCATTGAGTGACATTATTGAAATACCATGTTTCATTTAAAAAGAAGTGAATTCTGATGATAAACGAGTCCAAACAGCTTTCTGGGCTTAAAAAGGTGCTTTTGGGCATTTGAGCGCCGTTTCAGGAAGTTTGCACAGTTCTAGATTGACAATCATATTCCTCTTTTAAAATGACTTATTAGCTCCCATGCTGCAACCATGCATTTAAATTTCTTTTGCAATGCATATTTGCCTTCTAGTGATATTAGTGAAAAGACATGTTTCAGTGAAAAAGAAATGAATTCTGATGAATAATGACTCCAAATAGCTTTTTGATATTAAAAAGTTGCTTTTGGATCTTTGAGAGCGGTTTCATGAAGTGTGCACAGTTCTGTGTTGAAATTCAGATTCTTCATTTAACCTCTTTTATAAAGAATGCAAACATGTTGTAATGTTGCATTTGAACTGGAAATGCCTTCTTTTGCAATGCATAGCTGCCAATGAGTGTCATTATTGAAATGACGTGTTTCATTTAAAAAGAAGTGAATTCTGATGGAAAAACGAGTCCAAACAGCTTTCTAGGCTTAAAAAGTTGCTTTTGGGCCTTTGAGAGCGGTTTCATGAAGTGTGCACAGTTCAGTGTTGAAATTCAGATTCTTCATTTAACCTCTTTTATAATTAATGCAAACATGTTGTAATGCTGCATTTTAACTGAAAATGCTTTCTTTTGCAATGCATAGCTGCCAATGAGTGACATTATTGAAATGCCATGTTTCATTTAAAAAGAAGTGAATTCTGATGGAAAAACGAGTCCAAACAGCTTTTGAGGTTTAAAAAGGTGCTTTTGGGCATTTGAGAGCCATTTCATGAATTTTGTACAGTTCTAGATTGACGATCATATTCCTCTTTTCAAATGACTGATTAGATCCCTTGATGCAATGATGCATTTTAAATTTCTTTTGCAATGAATAGTTGCCTTCAAGTGACATAAGTGAAAACTCATGTTTCAGTGAAAAAGAAATGAATTCTGATGAATAATGACTCCAAATA
>NW_026249618.1:0-2500 GCF_019703515.2 Myxocyprinus asiaticus
AAATGGGGGGTAGGGCTTGCTTTCGTGCCTCTATCACCTTGCTGGCAAAAGTTATGGCAATCCGGCATGAGCATGGTGGTTTTCATCCCTATATCCCTAACCCTAATCTATACCCTAACCCTAACCTAACCTAACCTAATGGGGGGTAGGGCTTGCTTTCGTGCCTCTATCACCTTGCTGGCAAAAGTTATGGCAATCCGGCATGAGCATGGTGGTTTTCATCCCTATATCCTAACCCTAACCTAACCTTAGTTACCCTACCAGCCCCTAAACCTAACCTTAGTAACCCTTAAAGCACTACCCACATCAGCTCCTAAACCTAACCTGGACCCTTACAATGAATACCTCTTTGGGATGCATCTATATACTCATTTTACTTATTATACTAACAGCTATATTTGTGTCCCATCAGCCTTGGGTGGGCTCTTGTGGTCAGTTGAGGGATGGACCGTGACACCAGCTGGAGACCTTTGCAGACAGAAGGTGCTGTGGATCTTACATTTCCTGATCTAACCTAACCCTAACCCTAGCCTAGCTAATCAGGCATGAGCATGGTGGTTTTCATCCCTATATCCC
Source organism: Myxocyprinus asiaticus (assembly GCF_019703515.2). Taxonomy (NCBI): domain Eukaryota; kingdom Metazoa; phylum Chordata; class Actinopteri; order Cypriniformes; family Catostomidae; genus Myxocyprinus; species Myxocyprinus asiaticus. The sequence goes on from NW_026249618.1 coordinate 577, forward strand.
AACCTAGTACCTAATCCTAGCCTGTAGTTGTGGCCATTTTGCCAAGTACTACTAAGCCATCGTAACGAGCACTATCTCATCAGGAGGGCTCTATCTGGTCAAGCAAGCACTTTCTGACTCACAATAGTATGGCTTGTTCATTGATTGGCTACCTCATGACCTTGCAGCAGAAGTCATGGCATCACTTGATAACTACCTGGCTAGTGGTAGGAAATCTTTTGTCCACATGCCACATTCCTTGAGCATGTAACGCCTATATAGCCTAACCCTGAGCATGAGCCTGTGGTTTTCATCCCTACTATGCCAACCTAAACCTAACCTTAATAACCCTTAGAGCAATACCCACATCAGCTCCTAAACCTAACCTGGGGTACCCTTACAATAATACCCCCTTTGGGATGTATTTATTTTATTTTATTTTATTTTATTTTACTAAGAGCTGTGTTTGTGTCCCTTTCCCGCTCTTGGGTGGGTTCTTAGTGGTCAGTTGAGGGAAGGACTGTGCACAACCCGGCCTGGGCCCTTTATTGGACCCAGGCCTTGGATTTTACATTTTCCTATCCCACACACAACAATGCACACAATGTGGGCTCTGTGGCGCAATGGATAGCGCATTGGGCTTCTAAATTTCAAAATGTGGCCATTCAAAGGTTGTGGGTTCAAGTCCCAACAGAGTCACTGCCTTAGTCATTTTGCTAAGCTCACTTGGCCAACGAACAAGTCTATCTGACCACCAAAACTCTTTTCTCAAACAAACACTTTCATGCTCACAATAGCATGGCCTGTTCATTGATCTGATGACCTCCCATGGAGACTTTGCAGCAGAAGGTGCTGCGGCTCAGTTGGTTAAAGTGCCTGTTTAGTAAACAGGAGGTCATGGGTTCAAATCCCAGCAGTGCCTTTGTAGTGTGTTGTGGCCACCGAGTCTCTAAAATGTAAACGGCACTTTGCAGGAGGGCCAATCGGGTTGAGGCACTTGCTGACCTCATAGAGACTTGGCGGTGGCACCACTGGAAAGAGCACCCTTGAAAATGGGGGGTAGGGCTTGCTTTTGTGCCTCTATCACCTTCCTGGCAAAAGTTATGGCAATCCGGCATGAGCATGGTGGTTTTCATCCCTATATCCTAACCCTAACCCTAACCTAACCCTAACCCTAACCTAACCCTAACTCCGGCATGAGCATGGTGGTTTTCATCCCTATATCCTAACCCTAACCTAACCCTAACCCTAACCTAACACTTGGCCAACGAACAAGTCTATCTGACCACCAAAACTCTTTTCTCAAACAAACACTTTCATGCTCACAATAGCATGGCCTGTTCATTGATCTGATGACCTCCCATGGACACTTTGCAGCAGAAGGTGCTGTGGCTTGGTTGGTTAAAATGCCTGCCTAGTAAACAAGAGGTCCTGGATTCAAATCCCAGCAGTGCCTTTGTAGTGTGTTGTGGCCGCCGAGTCCCTAAGATGTAAACGGCACTTTGTAGGAGGGCCAATCGGGTTGAGGCACTTGCTGACCTCATAGAGACTTGGCGGTGGCACCACTGGAAAGAGCATCCTTGAAAATGGGTGGGTAGGGCTTGCTTTCGTGCCTCTATCACCTTCCTGGCAAAAGTTATGGCAATCCGGCATGAGCATGGTGGTTTTCATCCCTATATCCCTAACCCTAACCTAACCCTAGACCCTAACCCTAACCTAATCCTAACCCACACACAACAATGCACTAATGTGGCTCTGTGGCGCAATGGATAGCGCATTGGACTTCTAAATTTCAAAATGTGGCCATTCAAAGGTTGTGGGTTCAAGTCCCAACAGAGTCACTGCCTTAGTCATTTTGCTAAGCTCACTTGGCCAACGAACAAGTCTATCTGACCACCAAAACTCTTTTCTCAAACAAACACTTTCATGCTCTCAATAGCATGGC
>NW_026249619.1:0-13767 GCF_019703515.2 Myxocyprinus asiaticus
CCCTGGCCTGGCCTGGCCTGGCCTGGCCTGGCCTGGCCCTGGCCTGGCCTGGCCTGGCCTGGCCTGGCCTGGCCTGGCCTGGCCTGGCCTGGCCTGGCCCTGGCCTGGCCTGGCCTGGCCTGGCCTGGCCTGGCCTGGCCTGGCCTGGCCCTGGCCTGGCCTGGCCTGGCCTGGCCTGGCCTGGCCTGGCCTGGCCTGGCCTGGCCTGGCCTGGCCCTGGCCTGGCCTGGCCTGGCCCTGGCCTGGCCTGGCCTGGCCTGGCCTGGCCTGGCCTGGCCTGGCCTGGCCCTGGCCTGGCCTGGCCTGGCCCTGGCCCTGGCCTGGCCCTGGCCTGGCCTGGCCTGGCCTGGCCTGGCCTGGCCTGGCCTGGCCTGGCCTGGCCTGGCCTGGCCTGGCCTGGCCTGGCCCTGGCCTGGCCTGGCCTGGCCTGGCCCTGGCCTGGCCTGGCCTGGCCTGGCCTGGCCCTGGCCTGGCCTGGCCTGGCCTGGCCTGGCCCTGGCCTGGCCTGGCCTGGCCTGGCCCTGGCCTGGCCTGGCCTGGCCCTGGCCTGGCCTGGCCTGGCCTGGCCCTGGCCTGGCCTGGCCTGGCCTGGCCTGGCCTGGCCCTGGCCTGGCCTGGCCTGGCCTGGCCTGGCCTGGCCCTGGCCTGGCCTGGCCTGGCCTGGCCCTGGCCCTGGCCTGGCCCTGGCCTGGCCTGGCCCTGGCCTGGCCTGGCCTGGCCCTGGCCTGGCCTGGCCTGGCCCTGGCCCTGGCCCTGGCCTGGCCTGGCCTGGCCTGGCCCTGGCCTGGCCTGGCCTGGCCCTGGCCTGGCCTGGCCCTGGCCCTGGCCTGGCCTGGCCCTGGCCCTGGCCTGGCCTGGCCTGGCCTGGCCTGGCCTGGCCCTGGCCTGGCCTGGCCTGGCCTGGCCTGGCCTGGCCTGGCCTGGCCTGGCCTGGCCCTGGCCTGGCCTGGCCTGGCCTGGCCTGGCCTGGCCCTGGCCTGGCCTGGCCCTGGCCTGGCCTGGCCTGGCCTGGCCTGGCCTGGCCTGGCCCTGGCCTGGCCTGGCCTGGCCTGGCCTGGCCTGGCCTGGCCCTGGCCTGGCCTGGCCTGGCCTGGCCTGGCCTGGCCCTGGCCTGGCCTGGCCTGGCCTGGCCTGGCCCTGGCCTGGCCCTGGCCTGGCCTGGCCTGGCCTGGCCCTGGCCTGGCCCTGGCCTGGCCTGGCCTGGCCTGGCCTGGCCTGGCCCTGGCCTGGCCTGGCCTGGCCTGGCCCTGGCCTGGCCTGGCCCTGGCTGGCCTGGCCTGGCCTGGCCTGGCCTGGCCTGGCCTGGCCTGGCCTGGCCTGGCCTGGCCTGGCCTGGCCCTGGCCTGGCCTGGCCTGGCCTGGCCTGGCCCTGGCCTGGCCTGGCCTGGCCTGGCCCTGGCCTGGCCTGGCCTGGCCTGGCCCTGGCCTGGCCCTGGCCTGGCCCTGGCCCTGGCCTGGCCTGGCCTGGCCTGGCCCTGGCCTGGCCTGGCCTGGCCCTGGCCTGGCCTGGCCTGGCCCTGGCCTGGCCTGGCCTGGCCTGGCCTGGCCTGGCCTGGCCCTGGCCTGGCCTGGCCTGGCCTGGCCTGGCCTGGCCCTGGCCCTGGCCTGGCCTGGCCTGGCCTGGCCTGGCCTGGCCTGGCCTGGCCTGGCCTGGCCTGGCCTGGCCTGGCCTGGCCCTGGCCCTGGCCTGGCCTGGCCCTGGCCTGGCCTGGCCTGGCCTGGCCTGGCCTGGCCTGGCCTGGCCCTGGCCTGGCCCTGGCCTGGCCTGGCCCTGGCCTGGCCTGGCCTGGCCTGGCCTGGCCTGGCCCTGGCCCTGGCCTGGCCTGGCCTGGCCTGGCCTGGCCTGGCCTGGCCTGGCCCTGGCCTGGCCTGGCCTGGCCCTGGCCTGGCCTGGCCTGGCCTGGCCTGGCCTGGCCTGGCCTGGCCTGGCCTGGCCTGGCCTGGCCTGGCCTGGCCTGGCCTGGCCCTGGCCTGGCCTGGCCTGGCCTGGCCCTGGCCTGGCCTGGCCCTGGCCTGGCCTGGCCTGGCCTGGCCTGGCCTGGCCTGGCCTGGCCTGGCCCTGGCCTGGCCTGGCCTGGCCTGGCCTGGCCTGGCCTGGCCTGGCCCTGGCCTGGCCTGGCCTGGCCTGGCCTGGCCTGGCCCTGGCCTGGCCTGGCCTGGCCTGGCCTGGCCTGGCCTGGCCTGGCCTGGCCTGGCCCTGGCCTGGCCTGGCCTGGCCTGGCCTGGCCTGGCCTGGCCTGGCCTGGCCTGGCCTGGCCCTGGCCTGGCCTGGCCTGGCCTGGCCTGGCCTGGCCTGGCCTGGCCTGGCCTGGCCTGGCCTGGCCTGGCCCTGGCCTGGCCTGGCCTGGCCCTGGCCTGGCCTGGCCCTGGCCTGGCCTGGCCTGGCCCTGGCCTGGCCTGGCCTGGCCTGGCCTGGCCTGGCCTGGCCTGGCCTGGCCTGGCCCTGGCCTGGCCTGGCCTGGCCTGGCCTGGCCTGGCCTGGCCTGGCCTGGCCTGGCCTGGCCTGGCCTGGCCTGGCCTGGCCTGGCCTGGCCTGGCCTGGCCTGGCCTGGCCTGGCCTGGCCTGGCCTGGCCCTGGCCTGGCCTGGCCTGGCCCTGGCCCTGGCCTGGCCTGGCCCTGGCCTGGCCCTGGCCTGGCCTGGCCTGGCCCTGGCCTGGCCTGGCCTGGCCTGGCCTGGCCTGGCCTGGCCTGGCCTGGCCTGGCCCTGGCCTGGCCTGGCCTGGCCTGGCCCTGGCCTGGCCTGGCCTGGCCTGGCCTGGCCTGGCCTGGCCTGGCCTGGCCTGGCCTGGCCTGGCCTGGCCTGGCCTGGCCTGGCCTGGCCTGGCCTGGCCTGGCCTGGCCTGGCCTGGCCTGGCCCTGGCCTGGCCTGGCCTGGCCTGGCCCTGGCCCTGGCCTGGCCTGGCCTGGCCTGGCCCTGGCCTGGCCTGGCCTGGCCTGGCCTGGCCTGGCCTGGCCTGGCCTGGCCTGGCCTGGCCTGGCCTGGCCTGGCCTGGCCTGGCCTGGCCCTGGCCTGGCCTGGCCTGGCCTGGCCTGGCCTGGCCTGGCCCTGGCCTGGCCTGGCCTGGCCTGGCCTGGCCTGGCCTGGCCTGGCCCTGGCCTGGCCTGGCCTGGCCCTGGCCTGGCCTGGCCTGGCCTGGCCTGGCCTGGCCTGGCCTGGCCTGGCCTGGCCTGGCCTGGCCTGGCCTGGCCTGGCCCTGGCCTGGCCTGGCCCTGGCCTGGCCTGGCCTGGCCTGGCCCTGGCCTGGCCTGGCCTGGCCTGGCCTGGCCTGGCCCTGGCCTGGCCTGGCCCTGGCCTGGCCTGGCCCTGGCCTGGCCTGGCCTGGCCCTGGCCTGGCCTGGCCTGGCCTGGCCTGGCCTGGCCTGGCCTGGCCTGGCCTGGCCTGGCCTGGCCTGGCCTGGCCTGGCCTGGCCCTGGCCTGGCCTGGCCTGGCCTGGCCTGGCCCTGGCCTGGCCTGGCCCTGGCCTGGCCTGGCCTGGCCTGGCCTGGCCTGGCCTGGCCTGGCCCTGGCCTGGCCTGGCCTGGCCTGGCCTGGCCCTGGCCCTGGCCCTGGCCTGGCCTGGCCCTGGCCTGGCCTGGCCTGGCCTGGCCTGGCCTGGCCTGGCCTGGCCTGGCCTGGCCTGGCCCTGGCCTGGCCTGGCCTGGCCTGGCCTGGCCTGGCCTGGCCTGGCCTGGCCCTGGCCTGGCCCTGGCCTGGCCTGGCCTGGCCTGGCCCTGGCCTGGCCTGGCCTGGCCTGGCCTGGCCTGGCCTGGCCTGGCCTGGCCTGGCCTGGCCTGGCCTGGCCTGGCCTGGCCTGGCCCTGGCCTGGCCTGGCCTGGCCTGGCCTGGCCTGGCCCTGGCCTGGCCTGGCCTGGCCTGGCCTGGCCCTGGCCTGGCCTGGCCTGGCCTGGCCTGGCCTGGCCTGGCCCTGGCCTGGCCTGGCCTGGCCTGGCCCTGGCCTGGCCTGGCCTGGCCTGGCCTGGCCTGGCCTGGCCTGGCCTGGCCTGGCCTGGCCCTGGCCTGGCCCTGGCCTGGCCTGGCCTGGCCTGGCCCTGGCCTGGCCTGGCCTGGCCTGGCCCTGGCCTGGCCTGGCCTGGCCTGGCCTGGCCTGGCCTGGCCTGGCCTGGCCTGGCCTGGCCTGGCCTGGCCCTGGCCTGGCCTGGCCTGGCCTGGCCCTGGCCCTGGCCTGGCCTGGCCTGGCCCTGGCCTGGCCTGGCCTGGCCTGGCCTGGCCTGGCCTGGCCTGGCCTGGCCTGGCCCTGGCCTGGCCTGGCCTGGCCTGGCCTGGCCCTGGCCTGGCCTGGCCTGGCCTGGCCCTGGCCTGGCCTGGCCTGGCCCTGGCCTGGCCTGGCCCTGGCCTGGCCTGGCCTGGCCTGGCCTGGCCTGGCCTGGCCTGGCCTGGCCTGGCCTGGCCCTGGCCTGGCCTGGCCTGGCCTGGCCCTGGCCTGGCCTGGCCTGGCCTGGCCTGGCCTGGCCCTGGCCTGGCCTGGCCTGGCCTGGCCCTGGCCTGGCCTGGCCTGGCCTGGCCTGGCCCTGGCCTGGCCTGGCCTGGCCTGGCCTGGCCTGGCCTGGCCTGGCCTGGCCTGGCCTGGCCTGGCCTGGCCTGGCCTGGCCTGGCCTGGCCTGGCCCTGGCCTGGCCTGGCCTGGCCTGGCCTGGCCCTGGCCTGGCCTGGCCTGGCCTGGCCCTGGCCTGGCCTGGCCTGGCCTGGCCCTGGCCTGGCCTGGCCTGGCCTGGCCCTGGCCTGGCCTGGCCTGGCCCTGGCCTGGCCTGGCCTGGCCTGGCCTGGCCTGGCCTGGCCCTGGCCTGGCCTGGCCTGGCCTGGCCTGGCCTGGCCTGGCCTGGCCTGGCCTGGCCTGGCCTGGCCTGGCCTGGCCTGGCCTGGCCTGGCCTGGCCTGGCCTGGCCTGGCCCTGGCCTGGCCTGGCCTGGCCTGGCCTGGCCTGGCCTGGCCCTGGCCTGGCCTGGCCTGGCCTGGCCTGGCCTGGCCTGGCCTGGCCTGGCCTGGCCTGGCCTGGCCCTGGCCTGGCCTGGCCTGGCCTGGCCTGGCCTGGCCTGGCCTGGCCTGGCCTGGCCTGGCCCTGGCCCTGGCCTGGCCTGGCCTGGCCTGGCCTGGCCTGGCCCTGGCCTGGCCTGGCCTGGCCTGGCCTGGCCTGGCCTGGCCTGGCCTGGCCTGGCCTGGCCTGGCCTGGCCCTGGCCCTGGCCTGGCCTGGCCCTGGCCTGGCCTGGCCTGGCCTGGCCTGGCCCTGGCCTGGCCCTGGCCTGGCCTGGCCTGGCCTGGCCTGGCCTGGCCTGGCCTGGCCTGGCCTGGCCTGGCCTGGCCTGGCCTGGCCTGGCCTGGCCTGGCCCTGGCCTGGCCTGGCCTGGCCTGGCCCTGGCCTGGCCTGGCCTGGCCTGGCCTGGCCTGGCCTGGCCCTGGCCCTGGCCTGGCCTGGCCTGGCCTGGCCTGGCCTGGCCTGGCCTGGCCTGGCCTGGCCTGGCCTGGCCTGGCCTGGCCTGGCCTGGCCTGGCCCTGGCCTGGCCTGGCCCTGGCCTGGCCTGGCCTGGCCTGGCCTGGCCTGGCCTGGCCTGGCCTGGCCTGGCCTGGCCTGGCCTGGCCTGGCCTGGCCTGGCCCTGGCCTGGCCTGGCCTGGCCTGGCCTGGCCTGGCCCTGGCCTGGCCTGGCCTGGCCTGGCCCTGGCCTGGCCTGGCCTGGCCTGGCCTGGCCTGGCCCTGGCCTGGCCTTGGCCTGGCCTGGCCTGGCCCTGGCCTGGCCTGGCCTGGCCTGGCCTGGCCTGGCCTGGCCTGGCCCTGGCCTGGCCTGGCCTGGCCTGGCCTGGCCTGGCCCTGGCCTGGCCCTGGCCCTGGCCTGGCCTGGCCTGGCCTGGCCTGGCCCTGGCCTGGCCTGGCCCTGGCCCTGGCCTGGCCTGGCCTGGCCTGGCCTGGCCTGGCCTGGCCTGGCCTGGCCCTGGCCTGGCCTGGCCCTGGCCCTGGCCTGGCCTGGCCTGGCCCTGGCCTGGCCTGGCCCTGGCCTGGCCTGGCCTGGCCTGGCCTGGCCTGGCCTGGCCCTGGCCTGGCCTGGCCCTGGCCTGGCCTGGCCTGGCCTGGCCTGGCCTGGCCTGGCCTGGCCTGGCCCTGGCCTGGCCTGGCCTGGCCTGGCCTGGCCTGGCCTGGCCCTGGCCTGGCCTGGCCCTGGCCTGGCCTGGCCTGGCCTGGCCTGGCCTGGCCTGGCCTGGCCCTGGCCTGGCCTGGCCTGGCCCTGGCCTGGCCTGGCCTGGCCTGGCCTGGCCTGGCCCTGGCCTGGCCTGGCCTGGCCTGGCCTGGCCTGGCCTGGCCTGGCCTGGCCTGGCCCTGGCCTGGCCTGGCCTGGCCTGGCCTGGCCTGGCCTGGCCTGGCCTGGCCTGGCCCTGGCCTGGCCTGGCCTGGCCTGGCCTGGCCTGGCCTGGCCTGGCCTGGCCTGGCCTGGCCTGGCCCTGGCCTGGCCTGGCCTGGCCCTGGCCTGGCCTGGCCTGGCCCTGGCCTGGCCTGGCCTGGCCTGGCCTGGCCTGGCCTGGCCTGGCCTGGCCTGGCCTGGCCCTGGCCTGGCCTGGCCTGGCCTGGCCTGGCCTGGCCTGGCCTGGCCTGGCCTGGCCCTGGCCTGGCCTGGCCTGGCCTGGCCTGGCCTGGCCCTGGCCTGGCCTGGCCTGGCCTGGCCTGGCCTGGCCTGGCCTGGCCTGGCCTGGCCTGGCCTGGCCTGGCCTGGCCTGGCCTGGCCTGGCCTGGCCTGGCCTGGCCCTGGCCTGGCCTGGCCCTGGCCTGGCCTGGCCTGGCCTGGCCTGGCCTGGCCTGGCCTGGCCTGGCCTGGCCCTGGCCTGGCCTGGCCTGGCCTGGCCTGGCCTGGCCTGGCCTGGCCCTGGCCTGGCCTGGCCTGGCCTGGCCTGGCCTGGCCTGGCCTGGCCTGGCCTGGCCTGGCCTGGCCTGGCCTGGCCTGGCCTGGCCCTGGCCTGGCCTGGCCTGGCCTGGCCTGGCCTGGCCTGGCCTGGCCCTGGCCTGGCCTGGCCTGGCCTGGCCTGGCCTGGCCCTGGCCTGGCCTGGCCTGGCCCTGGCCTGGCCTGGCCTGGCCTGGCCTGGCCTGGCCTGGCCTGGCCTGGCCTGGCCTGGCCTGGCCTGGCCTGGCCTGGCCCTGGCCTGGCCTGGCCTGGCCTGGCCTGGCCTGGCCTGGCCTGGCCCTGGCCTGGCCTGGCCTGGCCTGGCCTGGCCTGGCCTGGCCTGGCCCTGGCCTGGCCTGGCCTGGCCTGGCCCTGGCCTGGCCTGGCCTGGCCTGGCCTGGCCTGGCCTGGCCCTGGCCCTGGCCTGGCCTGGCCTGGCCTGGCCTGGCCTGGCCTGGCCTGGCCTGGCCCTGGCCTGGCCTGGCCTGGCCCTGGCCTGGCCCTGGCCTGGCCTGGCCTGGCCTGGCCTGGCCTGGCCCTGGCCTGGCCTGGCCCTGGCCCTGGCCTGGCCCTGGCCTGGCCCTGGCCTGGCCTGGCCTGGCCTGGCCTGGCCTGGCCTGGCCCTGGCCTGGCCTGGCCTGGCCTGGCCTGGCCTGGCCTGGCCTGGCCTGGCCTGGCCTGGCCCTGGCCCTGGCCTGGCCTGGCCTGGCCTGGCCTGGCCTGGCCTGGCCTGGCCTGGCCCTGGCCTGGCCTGGCCTGGCCCTGGCCTGGCCTGGCCCTGGCCCTGGCCTGGCCTGGCCTGGCCTGGCCTGGCCTGGCCTGGCCTGGCCCTGGCCTGGCCTGGCCTGGCCTGGCCTGGCCTGGCCTGGCCTGGCCTGGCCTGGCCTGGCCTGGCCTGGCCCTGGCCCTGGCCCTGGCCTGGCCTGGCCTGGCCTGGCCTGGCCTGGCCTGGCCTGGCCTGGCCTGGCCCTGGCCTGGCCTGGCCTGGCCTGGCCTGGCCTGGCCCTGGCCTGGCCTGGCCTGGCCCTGGCCTGGCCTGGCCTGGCCTGGCCCTGGCCTGGCCTGGCCTGGCCTGGCCCTGGCCTGGCCTGGCCTGGCCTGGCCCTGGCCTGGCCCTGGCCCTGGCCCTGGCCCTGGCCTGGCCTGGCCTGGCCTGGCCCTGGCCTGGCCTGGCCCTGGCCTGGCCCTGGCCTGGCCTGGCCTGGCCCTGGCCTGGCCCTGGCCTGGCCTGGCCCTGGCCTGGCCCTGGCCTGGCCTGGCCTGGCCCTGGCCTGGCCTGGCCCTGGCCTGGCCCTGGCCTGGCCTGGCCTGGCCCTGGCCTGGCCTGGCCTGGCCTGGCCTGGCCTGGCCTGGCCTGGCCTGGCCTGGCCTGGCCTGGCCCTGGCCTGGCCTGGCCTGGCCTGGCCTGGCCCTGGCCTGGCCTGGCCTGGCCTGGCCTGGCCTGGCCTGGCCCTGGCCTGGCCTGGCCTGGCCCTGGCCTGGCCTGGCCTGGCCCTGGCCTGGCCTGGCCTGGCCCTGGCCTGGCCTGGCCTGGCCTGGCCCTGGCCTGGCCTGGCCTGGCCTGGCCTGGCCTGGCCTGGCCCTGGCCTGGCCTGGCCTGGCCTGGCCTGGCCTGGCCCTGGCCTGGCCTGGCCTGGCCTGGCCTGGCCTGGCCCTGGCCTGGCCTGGCCTGGCCTGGCCTGGCCTGGCCTGGCCTGGCCTGGCCTGGCCCTGGCCCTGGCCTGGCCTGGCCTGGCCTGGCCTGGCCTGGCCTGGCCTGGCCTGGCCTGGCCTGGCCTGGCCTGGCCTGGCCTGGCCTGGCCCTGGCCTGGCCTGGCCTGGCCTGGCCCTGGCCTGGCCTGGCCTGGCCTGGCCTGGCCTGGCCTGGCCTGGCCCTGGCCTGGCCTGGCCTGGCCTGGCCTGGCCTGGCCTGGCCTGGCCTGGCCTGGCCTGGCCTGGCCTGGCCCTGGCCTGGCCTGGCCTGGCCTGGCCTGGCCTGGCCTGGCCCTGGCCTGGCCTGGCCTGGCCTGGCCTGGCCTGGCCTGGCCTGGCCTGGCCCTGGCCTGGCCTGGCCTGGCCTGGCCTGGCCTGGCCTGGCCTGGCCTGGCCTGGCCTGGCCTGGCCCTGGCCTGGCCTGGCCTGGCCTGGCCTGGCCTGGCCTGGCCTGGCCTGGCCTGGCCTGGCCTGGCCTGGCCTGGCCCTGGCCTGGCCTGGCCTGGCCTGGCCCTGGCCTGGCCTGGCCTGGCCTGGCCCTGGCCTGGCCTGGCCCTGGCCTGGCCTGGCCTGGCCTGGCCTGGCCTGGCCTGGCCTGGCCCTGGCCTGGCCCTGGCCTGGCCTGGCCCTGGCCTGGCCTGGCCTGGCCTGGCCTGGCCCTGGCCTGGCCTGGCCTGGCCTGGCCTGGCCTGGCCTGGCCCTGGCCTGGCCTGGCCTGGCCTGGCCTGGCCTGGCCTGGCCCTGGCCTGGCCTGGCCTGGCCTGGCCTGGCCTGGCCCTGGCCTGGCCCTGGCCTGGCCTGGCCTGGCCTGGCCTGGCCTGGCCTGGCCTGGCCTGGCCTGGCCTGGCCTGGCCTGGCCTGGCCCTGGCCTGGCCTGGCCTGGCCTGGCCTGGCCTGGCCTGGCCCTGGCCTGGCCTGGCCCTGGCCTGGCCTGGCCTGGCCTGGCCTGGCCTGGCCTGGCCTGGCCTGGCCTGGCCTGGCCTGGCCCTGGCCTGGCCTGGCCTGGCCCTGGCCTGGCCTGGCCCTGGCCTGGCCTGGCCTGGCCTGGCCTGGCCTGGCCCTGGCCTGGCCTGGCCTGGCCTGGCCTGGCCTGGCCTGGCCTGGCCTGGCCTGGCCTGGCCTGGCCTGGCCTGGCCTGGCCTGGCCTGGCCTGGCCTGGCCTGGCCTGGCCTGGCCTGGCCTGGCCTGGCCTGGCCTGGCCTGGCCTGGCCTGGCCTGGCCTGGCCTGGCCTGGCCTGGCCTGGCCTGGCCTGGCCTGGCCTGGCCCTGGCCTGGCCTGGCCTGGCCTGGCCTGGCCTGGCCTGGCCTGGCCTGGCCTGGCCTGGCCTGGCCTGGCCTGGCCTGGCCTGGCCTGGCCTGGCCTGGCCTGGCCTGGCCTGGCCTGGCCTGGCCTGGCCTGGCCTGGCCTGGCCTGGCCTGGCCTGGCCTGGCCTGGCCTGGCCTGGCCTGGCCTGGCCTGGCCTGGCCTGGCCTGGCCTGGCCTGGCCTGGCCTGGCCTGGCCTGGCCCTGGCCTGGCCTGGCCTGGCCTGGCCTGGCCTGGCCTGGCCTGGCCTGGCCTGGCCTGGCCTGGCCTGGCCTGGCCTGGCCTGGCCTGGCCTGGCCTGGCCTGGCCTGGCCTGGCCTGGCCTGGCCTGGCCTGGCCTGGCCTGGCCTGGCCTGGCCTGGCCTGGCCCTGGCCTGGCCTGGCCTGGCCTGGCCTGGCCTGGCCTGGCCTGGCCTGGCCTGACCTGTGCACAACCAGGCCTGGGACCTTTATTGGACCCAGGCCTTGGATTTTTACATTTTCCTAACCCTAACCCTAACCCTAACTAACCCTAACCCTAACCTAACCCTAACCCTAACCTAACCCTGACCCTAACCCTAACTAACCCTAACCTAACCCTTCCTAACCTAACCTTACCTAACCTAACCCTAACCTAACCCTAACCCTAACCTAACCTAACCTGACTTGGTGGTGGCACCACTGGAAAGAGCACCCTCGAAAATGTGGGGGTAGGGCTTGCTTTCGTGCCTCTATCAATTTCCTGGCAAAAGTTATGGCAATCCGGCATGAGCATGGTGGTTTTCATCCCTATATCCTAACCCTAACCTAACCTAACCCTAACCCTAACCTAACCCTTAAAACCTACCCTTACACCTAAACCCACTTAAAACAAACCCTTACACCTAAAACTTTACACCTACACCCACTCAAAACCTACCCTAACCTTAACCCACCTAAAACCTACCTTTACACCTAAACCCACTCAAAACTTACCCTTAACACCTCTAACCCTTTCTAATGGAAACCTAGATTTCTGAACCCCACCTGATGCAGCCCTACTTATTTCAACCCACAAAAAGCTATTATTAGCTTATGTGTTGGAGTCAACACAGACTGGGTGGCTGGGGCTCTCTGCTTGGTCCTCTCACCGGAGCTTTGGGCCCACTGGAAGCGACCAGTTGGGAGAAGGCCTGTGCACAACCGGGCCTGGGCCCTTTGGGGCCTAGGCTTAGGATATTACAATTCCCTAACCCTAACCTAACCCTAACCCTAACCTAACCCTAACCCTAACCCTAACCTAACCCTAACCCCTAACCCTAACCCTAACCCTAACCCTAACCTAACCTAACCCTAACCCTACCTAACCCTAACCCTTTACATTTTCCTATCCCACACACAACAATACACACAATGTGGTCTCTGTAGCGCAATGGATAGCGCATTGGGCTTCTAAATTTCAAAATGTGGCCATTCAAAGGTTGTGGGTTCAAGTCCCAACAGAGTCACTGCCTTAGTCATTTTGCTAAGCTCACTTGGCCAACGAACAAGTCTATCTGACCACCAAAACTCTTTTCTCAAACAAACACTTTCATCCTCTCAATAGCATGGCCTATTCCTTGATCTGATGACCTCCCATGGAGACTTTGCAGCAGAAGGTGCTGCTGCTCAGTTGGTTAAAGTGCCTGTTTAGTAAACAGGAGATCATGGGTTCAAGTCCCAGCAGTGCCTTTGTAGTGTGTTGTGGCCACCGAGTCTCTAAAATGTAAACGGCACTTTGCAGGAGGGCTAATCGGGTTGAGGCACTTGCTGACCTCATAGAGGCTTGGCGGTGGCACCACTGGAAAGAGCACCCTCGAAAATGGGGGGTAGGGCTTGCTTTCATGCCTCTATCACCTTCCTGGCAAAAGTTATGGCAATCCGGCATGAGCATGGTGGTTTTCATCCCTATATCCTAACCTAACCCTAACCCAACCCTGGTTTTCATTCCTCTAACCTAACTGGCAAAAGTTATGGCAATCCGGCATGAGCATGGTGGTTTTCATCCCTATATCCTAACCTAACCCTAATCTAACCCTAACCCTGTGGGTTCAAATCTCACCGGTGTCACTGCCTTAGTCAATATGCTAAGCACACTTGGCCAATGAACAAGTCTATCTGACCAACAAAACTCTTTTCTCAAAGAAACACTTTCATGCTCTGAATAGCATGGCCTATTCATTGATCTGATGACCTCCCATGGAACTTTCACAACAGAAGGTGCTGTGGCTTGGTTGGTTAAAGTGCCCGTCTAGTAAACAGGAGATCCTGGATTCAAATCCCAGCAGTGCCTTTGTAGTGTGTTGTTGCCACCGAGTCTCTAAGATGTAAACGGCACTTAGTAGGAGGGCCAATCAGGTTGAGGCACTTGCTGACCTCATAGAGACTTGGTGGTGGCACCTCAGGAAAGAGCACCATTGAAAATGGGTGGGTAGGGCTTGATTTTGTGCCTCTATCACCTTCCTGGCAAAAGTTACGGCAATCTGGCATGAGCATGGTGGTTTTCATCCCTATATCCTAACCCTAACCTAACCCTAACCCTAACCATTTGCTGACCTCATAGAGACTTGGTGGTGGCACCACTGGAAAGAGCACCCTCGAAAATGTGGGGGTAGGGCTTGCTTTCGTGCCTCTATCAATTTCCTGGCAAAAGTTATGGCAATCCGGCATGAGCATGGTGGTTTTCATCCCTATATCCTAACCCTAACCTAACCTAACCCTAACCCTAACCTAACCCTTAAAACCTACCCTTACACCTAAACCCACTTAAAACTAACCCTTACACCTAAAACTTTACACCTACACCCACTCAAAACCTACCCTAACCTTAACCCACCTAAAACCTACCTTTACACCTAAACCCACTCAAAACTTACCCTTAACACCTCTAACCCTTTCTAATGGAAACCTAGATTTTTGAACCCCACCTGATGCAGCCCTACTTATTTCAACCCACAAAAAACTATTATTAGCTTATGTGTTGGAGTCAACACAGACTGGGTGGCTGGGGCTCTCTGCTTGGTCCTCTCACCGGAGCTTTGGGCCCACTGGAAGCGACCAGTTGAGAGAAGGCCTGTGCACAACCGGGCCTGGGCCCTTTGGGGCCTAGGCTTAGGATATTACAATTCCCTAACTAACTAACCTAACCCTAACCCTAACCTAACCCTATATCCTAACCCTAATCCCTATATCCTTAACCTAACCCTATCCCACACACAACAATGCACATAATGTGGCGCAATGGATAGCGCATTGGACTTCTAAATTGCAAAATGTGGCCATTCAAAGGTCGTGGGTTCAAGTCCCAACAGAGTCACTTCCTTAGTCATTTTGCTAAGCACACTTGGCCAACGAACAAGTCTATCTGACCACCAAAACTCTTTTCTCAAACAAACACATTCATGCTCTCAATAGCATGGCCTATTCATTGATCTGATGACCTCCCATGGAGACTTTGCAGCAAAAGGTGCTGTGGCTTAGTTGGTTAAAATGCTTGCCTAGTAAACAGGAGATTCTGGGTTCAAATCCCAGCAGTGCCTTTGTAGTGTGTTGTGGCTGCTGAGTCTCTAAGATGTAAATGGCTCTTTGTAGGAGGGCCAATTGGGTCGAGGCACTTGCTGACCTCATAGAGACTTGGTGGTGGCACCACTGGAAAGAGCACCCTCAAAAATGGGGGGGTAGGGCTTGCTTTCGTGCCTCTGCCACATTCCTGGCAAAAGTTACGGCAATCTGGCATGAGCATGGTGGTTTTCATCCCTATATTCCCTAACCCTAACCTCTCCAGGCACATTGTGGTTACAACAGACACCTCCAAGACAGGCTGAGGCAACAGGCACACAGCTGCTGGTTCTTGGATGGGCCTGTGGCTGCATTGGCACATCAATTCCTAGAGGTGTTGGCAGTACTGCTT
>NW_026249620.1:0-13444 GCF_019703515.2 Myxocyprinus asiaticus
CTAACCCTAACCCTAACCCTAACCCTAACCCTAACCCTAACCCTAACCCTAACCCTAACCCTAACCCTAACCCTAACCCTAACCCTAACCCTAACCCTAACCCTAACCCTAACCCTAACCCTAACCCTAACCCTAACCCTAACCCTAACCCTAACCCTAACCCTAACCCTAACCCTAACCCTAACCCTAACCCTAACCCTAACCCTAACCCTAACCCTAACCCTAACCCTAACCCCTAACCCTAACCCTAACCCTAACCCTAACCCTAACCCTAACCCTAACCCTAACCCTAACCCTAACCCTAACCCTAACCCTAACCCTAACCCTAACCCTAACCCTAACCCTAACCCTAACCCTAACCCTAACCCTAACCCTAACCCTAACCCTAACCCTAACCCTAACCCTAACCCTAACCCTAACCCTAACCCTAACCCTAACCCTAACCCTAACCCTAACCCTAACCCTAACCCTAACCCTAACCCTAACCCTAACCCTAACCCTAACCCTAACCCTAACCCTAACCCTAACCCTAACCCTAACCCTAACCCTAACCCTAACCCTAACCCTAACCCTAACCCTAACCCTAACCCTAACCCTAACCCTAACCCTAACCCTAACCCTAACCCTAACCCTAACCCTAACCCTAACCCTAACCCTAACCCTAACCCTAACCCTAACCCTAACCCTAACCCTAACCCTAACCCTAACCCCTAACCCTAACCCTAACCCTAACCCTAACCCTAACCCTAACCCTAACCCTAACCCTAACCCTAACCCTAACCCTAACCCTAACCCTAACCCTAACCCTAACCCTAACCCTAACCCTAACCCTAACCCTAACCCTAACCCTAACCCTAACCCTAACCCTAACCCTAACCCTAACCCTAACCCTAACCCTAACCCTAACCCTAACCCTAACCCTAACCCTAACCCTAACCCTAACCCTAACCCTAACCCTAACCCTAACCCTAACCCTAACCCTAACCCTAACCCTAACCCTAACCCTAACCCTAACCCTAACCCTAACCCTAACCCTAACCCTAACCCCTAACCCTAACCCTAACCCTAACCCTAACCCTAACCCTAACCCTAACCCTAACCCTAACCCTAACCCTAACCCTAACCCTAACCCTAACCCTAACCCTAACCCTAACCCTAACCCTAACCCTAACCCTAACCCTAACCCTAACCCTAACCCTAACCCTAACCCTAACCCTAACCCTAACCCTAACCCTAACCCTAACCCTAACCCTAACCCTAACCCTAACCCTAACCCTAACCCTAACCCTAACCCTAACCCTAACCCTAACCCTAACCCTAACCCTAACCCTAACCCTAACCCTAACCCTAACCCTAACCCTAACCCTAACCCTAACCCTAACCCTAACCCTAACCCTAACCCTAACCCTAACCCTAACCCTAACCCTAACCCTAACCCTAACCCTAACCCTAACCCTAACCCTAACCCTAACCCTAACCCTAACCCTAACCCTAACCCTAACCCTAACCCTAACCCTAACCCTAACCCTAACCCTAACCCTAACCCTAACCCTAACCCTAACCCTAACCCTAACCCTAACCCTAACCCTAACCCTAACCCTAACCCTAACCCTAACCCTAACCCTAACCCTAACCCTAACCCTAACCCTAACCCTAACCCTAACCCTAACCCTAACCCTAACCCTAACCCTAACCCTAACCCTAACCCTAACCCTAACCCTAACCCTAACCCTAACCCTAACCCTAACCCTAACCCTAACCCTAACCCTAACCCTAACCCTAACCCTAACCCTAACCCTAACCCTAACCCTAACCCTAACCCTAACCCTAACCCTAACCCTAACCCTAACCCTAACCCTAACCCTAACCCTAACCCTAACCCTAACCCTAACCCTAACCCTAACCCTAACCCTAACCCTAACCCTAACCCTAACCCTAACCCTAACCCTAACCCTAACCCTAACCCTAACCCTAACCCTAACCCTAACCCTAACCCTAACCCTAACCCTAACCCTAACCCTAACCCTAACCCTAACCCTAACCCTAACCCTAACCCTAACCCTAACCCTAACCCTAACCCTAACCCTAACCCTAACCCTAACCCTAACCCTAACCCTAACCCTAACCCTAACCCTAACCCTAACCCTAACCCTAACCCTAACCCTAACCCTAACCCTAACCCTAACCCTAACCCTAACCCTAACCCTAACCCTAACCCTAACCCTAACCCTAACCCTAACCCTAACCCTAACCCTAACCCTAACCCTAACCCTAACCCTAACCCTAACCCTAACCCTAACCCTAACCCTAACCCTAACCCTAACCCTAACCCTAACCCTAACCCTAACCCCTAACCCTAACCCTAACCCTAACCCTAACCCTAACCCTAACCCTAACCCTAACCCTAACCCTAACCCTAACCCTAACCCTAACCCTAACCCTAACCCTAACCCTAACCCTAACCCTAACCCTAACCCTAACCCTAACCCTAACCCTAACCCTAACCCTAACCCTAACCCTAACCCTAACCCTAACCCTAACCCTAACCCTAACCCTAACCCTAACCCTAACCCTAACCCTAACCCTAACCCTAACCCTAACCCTAACCCTAACCCTAACCCTAACCCTAACCCTAACCCTAACCCTAACCCTAACCCTAACCCTAACCCTAACCCTAACCCTAACCCTAACCCTAACCCTAACCCTAACCCTAACCCTAACCCTAACCCTAACCCTAACCCTAACCCTAACCCTAACCCTAACCCTAACCCTAACCCTAACCCTAACCCTAACCCTAACCCTAACCCTAACCCTAACCCTAACCCTAACCCTAACCCTAACCCTAACCCTAACCCTAACCCTAACCCTAACCCTAACCCTAACCCTAACCCTAACCCTAACCCTAACCCTAACCCTAACCCTAACCCTAACCCTAACCCTAACCCTAACCCTAACCCTAACCCTAACCCTAACCCTAACCCTAACCCTAACCCTAACCCTAACCCTAACCCTAACCCTAACCCTAACCCTAACCCTAACCCTAACCCTAACCCTAACCCTAACCCTAACCCTAACCCTAACCCTAACCCTAACCCTAACCCTAACCCTAACCCTAACCCTAACCCTAACCCTAACCCTAACCCTAACCCTAACCCTAACCCTAACCCTAACCCTAACCCTAACCCTAACCCTAACCCTAACCCTAACCCTAACCCTAACCCTAACCCTAACCCTAACCCTAACCCTAACCCTAACCCTAACCCTAACCCTAACCCTAACCCTAACCCTAACCCTAACCCTAACCCTAACCCTAACCCTAACCCTAACCCTAACCCTAACCCTAACCCTAACCCTAACCCTAACCCTAACCCTAACCCTAACCCTAACCCTAACCCTAACCCTAACCCTAACCCTAACCCTAACCCTAACCCTAACCCTAACCCTAACCCTAACCCTAACCCTAACCCTAACCCTAACCCTAACCCTAACCCTAACCCTAACCCTAACCCTAACCCTAACCCTAACCCTAACCCTAACCCTAACCCTAACCCTAACCCTAACCCTAACCCTAACCCTAACCCTAACCCTAACCCTAACCCTAACCCTAACCCTAACCCTAACCCTAACCCTAACCCTAACCCTAACCCTAACCCTAACCCTAACCCTAACCCTAACCCTAACCCTAACCCTAACCCTAACCCTAACCCTAACCCTAACCCTAACCCTAACCCTAACCCTAACCCTAACCCTAACCCTAACCCTAACCCTAACCCTAACCCTAACCCTAACCCTAACCCTAACCCTAACCCCAACCCTAACCCTAACCCTAACCCTAACCCTAACCCTAACCCTAACCCTAACCCTAACCCTAACCCTAACCCTAACCCTAACCCTAACCCTAACCCTAACCCTAACCCTAACCCTAACCCTAACCCTAACCCTAACCCTAACCCTAACCCTAACCCTAACCCTAACCCTAACCCTAACCCTAACCCTAACCCTAACCCTAACCCTAACCCTAACCCTAACCCTAACCCTAACCCTAACCCTAACCCTAACCTAACCCTAACCCTAACCCTAACCCTAACCCTAACCCTAACCCTAACCCTAACCCTAACCCTAACCCTAACCCTAACCCTAACCCTAACCCTAACCCTAACCCTAACCCTAACCCTAACCCTAACCCTAACCCTAACCCTAACCCTAACCCTAACCCTAACCCTAACCCTAACCCTAACCCTAACCCTAACCCTAACCCTAACCTAACCCTAACCCTAACCCTAACCCTAACCCTAACCCTAACCCTAACCCTAACCCTAACCCTAACCCTAACCCTAACCCTAACCCTAACCCTAACCCTAACCCTAACCCTAACCCTAACCCTAACCCTAACCCTAACCCTAACCCTAACCCTAACCCTAACCCTAACCCTAACCCTAACCCTAACCCTAACCCTAACCCTAACCCTAACCCTAACCCTAACCCTAACCCTAACCCTAACCCTAACCCTAACCCTAACCCTAACCCTAACCCTAACCCTAACCCTAACCCTAACCCTAACCCTAACCCTAACCCTAACCCTAACCCTAACCCTAACCCTAACCCTAACCCTAACCCTAACCCTAACCCTAACCTAACCCTAACCCTAACCCTAACCCTAACCCTAACCCTAACCCTAACCCTAACCCTAACCCTAACCCTAACCCTAACCCTAACCCTAACCCTAACCCTAACCCCAACCCTAACCCTAACCCTAACCCTAACCCTAACCCTAACCCTAACCCTAACCCTAACCCTAACCCTAACCCTAACCCTAACCTAACCCTAACCCTAACCCTAACCCTAACCCTAACCCTAACCCTAACCCTAACCCTAACCCTAACCCTAACCCTAACCCTAACCCTAACCCTAACCCTAACCCTAACCCTAACCCTAACCCTAACCCTAACCCTAACCCTAACCCTAACCCTAACCCTAACCCTAACCCTAACCCTAACCCTAACCCTAACCCTAACCCTAACCCTAACCCTAACCCTAACCCTAACCCTAACCCTAACCCTAACCCTAACCCTAACCCTAACCCTAACCCTAACCCTAACCCTAACCCTAACCCTAACCCTAACCCTAACCCTAACCCTAACCCTAACCCTAACCCTAACCCTAACCCTAACCCTAACCCTAACCCTAACCCTAACCCTAACCTAACCCTAACCCTAACCCTAACCCTAACCCTAACCCTAACCCTAACCCTAACCTAACCCTAACCCTAACCCTAACCCTAACCCTAACCCTAACCCTAACCCTAACCCTAACCCTAACCCTAACCCTAACCCTAACCCTAACCCTAACCCTAACCCTAACCCTAACCCTAACCCTAACCCTAACCCTAACCTAACCTAACCCTAACCCTAACCCTAACCCTAACCCTAACCCTAACCCTAACCCTAACCCTAACCCTAACCTAACCCTAACCCTAACCCTAACCCTAACCCTAACCCTAACCCTAACCCTAACCCTAACCCTAACCCTAACCCTAACCCTAACCCTAACCCTAACCCTAACCCTAACCCTAACCCTAACCCTAACCCTAACCCTAACCCTAACCCTAACCCTAACCCTAACCCTAACCCTAACCCTAACCCTAACCCTAACCCTAACCCTAACCCTAACCCTAACCCTAACCCTAACCCTAACCCTAACCCTAACCCTAACCCTAACCCTAACCCTAACCCTAACCCTAACCCTAACCCTAACCCTAACCCTAACCCTAACCCTAACCCTAACCCTAACCCTAACCCTAACCCTAACCCTAACCCTAACCCTAACCCTAACCCTAACCCTAACCCTAACCCTAACCCTAACCCTAACCCTAACCCTAACCTAACCCTAACCCTAACCCTAACCCTAACCCTAACCCTAACCCTAACCCTAACCCTAACCCTAACCCTAACCCTAACCCTAACCCTAACCCTAACCCTAACCCTAACCCTAACCCTAACCCTAACCCTAACCCTAACCCTAACCCTAACCCTAACCCTAACCCTAACCTAACCCTAACCCTAACCCTAACCCTAACCCTAACCCTAACCCTAACCCTAACCCTAACCCTAACCCTAACCCTAACCCTAACCCTAACCCTAACCCTAACCCTAACCCTAACCCTAACCCTAACCCTAACCCTAACCCTAACCCTAACCCTAACCCTAACCCTAACCCTAACCCTAACCCTAACCCTAACCCTAACCCTAACCCTAACCCTAACCCTAACCCTAACCCTAACCCTAACCCTAACCCTAACCCTAACCCTAACCCTAACCCTAACCCTAACCCTAACCCTAACCCTAACCTAACCTAACCCTAACCCTAACCCTAACCCTAACCCTAACCCTAACCCTAACCCTAACCCTAACCCTAACCCTAACCCTAACCCTAACCCTAACCCTAACCCTAACCCTAACCCTAACCCTAACCCTAACCCTAACCCTAACCCTAACCCTAACCCTAACCCTAACCCTAACCCTAACCCTAACCCTAACCCTAACCCTAACCCTAACCCTAACCCTAACCCTAACCCTAACCCTAACCCTAACCCTAACCCTAACCCTAACCCTAACCCTAACCCTAACCCTAACCCTAACCCTAACCCTAACCCTAACCCTAACCCTAACCCTAACCCTAACCCTAACCCTAACCCTAACCCTAACCCTAACCCTAACCCTAACCCTAACCCTAACCCTAACCCTAACCCTAACCCTAACCCTAACCCTAACCCTAACCCTAACCCTAACCCTAACCCTAACCCTAACCCTAACCCTAACCCTAACCCTAACCCTAACCCTAACCCTAACCCTAACCCTAACCCTAACCCTAACCCTAACCCTAACCCTAACCCTAACCCTAACCCTAACCCTAACCCTAACCCTAACCCTAACCCTAACCCTAACCCTAACCCTAACCCTAACCCTAACCCTAACCCTAACCCTAACCCTAACCCTAACCCTAACCCTAACCTAACCCTAACCCTAACCCTAACCCTAACCCTAACCCTAACCCTAACCCTAACCCTAACCCTAACCCTAACCCTAACCCTAACCCTAACCCTAACCCTAACCCTAACCCTAACCCTAACCCTAACCCTAACCCTAACCCTAACCCTAACCCTAACCCTAACCCTAACCCTAACCCTAACCCTAACCCTAACCCTAACCCTAACCCTAACCCTAACCCTAACCCTAACCCTAACCCTAACCCTAACCCTAACCCTAACCCTAACCCTAACCCTAACCCTAACCCTAACCCTAACCCTAACCCTAACCCTAACCCTAACCCTAACCCTAACCCTAACCCTAACCCTAACCCTAACCCTAACCCTAACCCTAACCCTAACCCTAACCCTAACCCTAACCCTAACCCTAACCCTAACCCTAACCCTAACCCTAACCCTAACCCTAACCCCTAACCCTAACCCTAACCCTAACCCTAACCCTAACCCTAACCCTAACCCTAACCCTAACCCTAACCCTAACCCTAACCCTAACCCTAACCCTAACCCTAACCCTAACCCTAACCCTAACCCTAACCCTAACCCTAACC
Organism: Myxocyprinus asiaticus; assembly: GCF_019703515.2. Classification (NCBI taxonomy): domain Eukaryota; kingdom Metazoa; phylum Chordata; class Actinopteri; order Cypriniformes; family Catostomidae; genus Myxocyprinus; species Myxocyprinus asiaticus. Next base: position 7,594 of record NW_026249620.1, read on the forward strand.
CTAACCCTAACCCTAACCCTAACCCTAACCCTAACCCTAACCCTAACCCTAACCCTAACCCTAACCCTAACCCTAACCCTAACCCTAACCCTAACCCTAACCCTAACCCTAACCCTAACCCTAACCCTAACCCTAACCCTAACCCTAACCCTAACCCTAACCCTAACCCTAACCCTAACCCTAACCCTAACCCTAACCCTAACCCTAACCCTAACCCTAACCCTAACCCTAACCCTAACCCTAACCCTAACCCTAACCCTAACCCTAACCCTAACCCTAACCCTAACCCTAACCCTAACCCTAACCCTAACCCTAACCCTAACCCTAACCCTAACCCTAACCCTAACCCTAACCCTAACCCTAACCCTAACCCTAACCCTAACCCTAACCCTAACCCTAACCCTAACCCTAACCCTAACCCTAACCCTAACCCTAACCCTAACCCTAACCCTAACCCTAACCTAACCCTAACCCTAACCTAACCCTAACCCTAACCCTAACCCTAACCCTAACCCTAACCCTAACCCTAACCCTAACCCTAACCCTAACCCTAACCCTAACCCTAACCCTAACCCTAACCCTAACCCTAACCCTAACCCTAACCCTAACCCTAACCCTAACCCTAACCCTAACCCTAACCCTAACCCTAACCCTAACCCTAACCCTAACCCTAACCCTAACCCTAACCCTAACCCTAACCCTAACCCTAACCCTAACCCTAACCCTAACCCTAACCCTAACCCTAACCCTAACCCTAACCCTAACCCTAACCCTAACCCTAACCCTAACCCTAACCCTAACCCTAACCCTAACCCTAACCCTAACCCTAACCCTAACCCTAACCCTAACCCTAACCCTAACCCTAACCCTAACCCTAACCCTAACCCTAACCCTAACCCTAACCCTAACCTAACCCTAACCCTAACCCTAACCCTAACCCTAACCCTAACCCTAACCCTAACCCTAACCCTAACCCTAACCCTAACCCTAACCCTAACCCTAACCCTAACCTAACCCTAACCCTAACCCTAACCCTAACCCTAACCCTAACCCTAACCCTAACCCTAACCCTAACCCTAACCCTAACCCTAACCCTAACCCTAACCCTAACCCTAACCCTAACCCTAACCCTAACCCTAACCCTAACCCTAACCCTAACCCTAACCCTAACCCTAACCCTAACCCTAACCCTAACCCTAACCCTAACCCTAACCCTAACCCTAACCCTAACCCTAACCCTAACCCTAACCCTAACCCTAACCCTAACCCTAACCCTAACCCTAACCCTAACCCTAACCCTAACCCTAACCCTAACCCTAACCCTAACCCTAACCCTAACCCTAACCCTAACCCTAACCCTAACCCTAACCCTAACCCTAACCCTAACCCTAACCCTAACCCTAACCCTAACCCTAACCCTAACCCTAACCCTAACCCTAACCTAACCCTAACCCTAACCCTAACCCTAACCCTAACCCTAACCCTAACCCTAACCCTAACCCTAACCCTAACCCTAACCCTAACCCTAACCCTAACCCTAACCCTAACCCTAACCCTAACCCTAACCCTAACCCTAACCCTAACCCTAACCCTAACCCTAACCCTAACCCTAACCCTAACCCTAACCCTAACCCTAACCCTAACCCTAACCCTAACCCTAACCCTAACCCTAACCCTAACCCTAACCCTAACCCTAACCCTAACCCTAACCCTAACCCTAACCCTAACCCTAACCCTAACCCTAACCCTAACCCTAACCCTAACCCTAACCCTAACCCTAACCCTAACCCTAACCCTAACCCTAACCCTAACCCTAACCCTAACCCTAACCCTAACCCTAACCCTAACCCTAACCCTAACCCTAACCCTAACCCTAACCCTAACCCTAACCCTAACCCTAACCCTAACCCTAACCCTAACCCTAACCCTAACCCTAACCCTAACCCTAACCCTAACCCTAACCCTAACCCTAACCCTAACCCTAACCCTAACCCTAACCTAACCTAACCCTAACCCTAACCCTAACCCTAACCCTAACCCTAACCTAACCTAACCCTAACCCTAACCCTAACCCTAACCCTAACCCTAACCCTAACCCTAACCCTAACCCTAACCCTAACCCTAACCCTAACCCTAACCTAACCCTAACCCTAACCCTAACCCTAACCCTAACCCTAACCCTAACCCTAACCCTAACCCTAACCCTAACCCTAACCCTAACCCTAACCCTAACCCTAACCCTAACCCTAACCCTAACCCTAACCCTAACCCTAACCCTAACCCTAACCCTAACCCTAACCCTAACCCTAACCCTAACCTAACCCTAACCCTAACCCTAACCCTAACCCTAACCCTAACCCTAACCCTAACCCTAACCCTAACCCTAACCCTAACCCTAACCCTAACCCTAACCCTAACCCTAACCCTAACCCTAACCCTAACCCTAACCCTAACCCTAACCCTAACCCTAACCTAACCCTAACCCTAACCCTAACCCTAACCCTAACCCTAACCCTAACCCTAACCTAACCCTAACCCTAACCCTAACCCTAACCCTAACCCTAACCCTAACCCTAACCCTAACCCTAACCCTAACCCTAACCCTAACCCTAACCCTAACCCTAACCCTAACCCTAACCCTAACCCTAACCCTAACCCTAACCCTAACCCTAACCCTAACCCTAACCCTAACCCTAACCCTAACCCTAACCCTAACCCTAACCCTAACCCTAACCCTAACCCTAACCCTAACCCTAACCCTAACCCTAACCTAACCCTAACCCTAACCCTAACCCTAACCCTAACCCTAACCCTAACCCTAACCCTAACCCTAACCCTAACCCTAACCCTAACCCTAACCCTAACCCTAACCCTAACCCTAACCCTAACCTAACCCTAACCCTAACCCTAACCCTAACCCTAACCTAACCCTAACCCTAACCTAACCTAACCCTAACCCTAACCCTAACCCTAACCTAACCCTAACCCTAACCTAACCCTAACCCTAACCCTAACCCTAACCTAACCCTAACCCTAACCCTAACCCTAACCCTAACCCTAACCCTAACCCTAACCCTAACCCTAACCCTAACCCTAACCCTAACCCTAACCTAACCCTAACCCTAACCCTAACCCTAACCCTAACCCTAACCCTAACCCTAACCTAACCTAACCTAACCCTAACCCTAACCCTAACCCTAACCCTAACCCTAACCTAACCTAACCCTAACCCTAACCCTAACCCTAACCCTAACCCTAACCCTAACCCTAACCCTAACCCTAACCCTAACCTAACCCTAACCCTAACCCTAACCTAACCCTAACCCTAACCCTAACCCTAACCCTAACCCTAACCCTAACCCTAACCCTAACCCTAACCTAACCCTAACCTAACCCTAACCCTAACCCTAACCCTAACCCTAACCTAACCCTAACCCTAACCCTAACCCTAACCCTAACCCTAACCCTAACCCTAACCCTAACCCTAACCCTAACCCTAACCCTAACCCTAACCCTAACCCTAACCCTAACCCTAACCCTAACCCTAACCCTAACCCTAACCCTAACCCTAACCCTAACCTAACCCTAACCTAACCCTAACCCTAACCCTAACCCTAACCCTAACCCTAACCCTAACCCTAACCCTAACCCTAACCCTAACCCTAACCCTAACCCTAACCCTAACCCTAACCCTAACCCTAACCCTAACCCTAACCCTAACCCTAACCCTAACCCTAACCCTAACCCTAACCCTAACCCTAACCCTAACCCTAACCCTAACCCTAACCCTAACCTAACCTAACCCTAACCCTAACCCTAACCCTAACCCTAACCCTAACCCTAACCCTAACCCTAACCCTAACCCTAACCCTAACCCTAACCCTAACCCTAACCCTAACCCTAACCCTAACCCTAACCCTAACCCTAACCTAACCTAACCCTAACCCTAACCCTAACCCTAACCCTAACCCTAACCCTAACCCTAACCCTAACCCTAACCCCTAACCCTAACCCTAACCCTAACCCTAACCCTAACCCTAACCCTAACCCTAACCCTAACCCTAACCCTAACCCTAACCCTAACCCTAACCCTAACCCTAACCCTAACCCTAACCCTAACCCTAACCCTAACCCTAACCCTAACCCTAACCCTAACCCTAACCCTAACCCTAACCCTAACCCTAACCCTAACCCTAACCCTAACCCTAACCCTAACCCTAACCCTAACCCTAACCCTAACCTAACCCTAACCCTAACCCTAACCCTAACCCTAACCTAACCCTAACCCTAACCCTAACCCTAACCCTAACCTAACCTAACCTAACCCTAACCCTAACCCTAACCCTAACCCTAACCCTAACCCTAACCCTAACCCTAACCCTAACCCTAACCCTAACCCTAACCCTAACCCTAACCCTAACCCTAACCCTAACCCTAACCCTAACCCTAACCTAACCCTAACCCTAACCTAACCCTAACCCTAACCCTAACCCTAACCTAACCCTAACCCTAACCCTAACCCTAACCCTAACCCTAACCCTAACCTAACCCTAACCCTAACCCTAACCCTAACCCTAACCCTAACCCTAACCCTAACCTAACCCTAACCTAACCTAACCCTAACCTAACCTAACCCTAACCCTAACCCTAACCCTAACCCTAACCTAACCCTAACCCTAACCCTAACCCTAACCCTAACCTAACCTAACCCTAACCCTAACCCTAACCCTAACCCTAACCCTAACCCTAACCCTAACCCTAACCTAACCCTAACCCTAACCCTAACCCTAACCCTAACCTAACCTAACCCTAACCTAACCTAACCTAACCCTAACCCTAACCCTAACCTAACCCTAACCCTAACCCTAACCCTAACCCTAACCCTAACCCTAACCCTAACCCTAACCCTAACCCTAACCCTAACCCTAACCCTAACCCTAACCTAACCCTAACCCTAACCTAACCCTAACCCAACCTAACCCTAACCCTAACCCTAACCCTAACCCTAACCCTAACCCTAACCCTAACCTAACCTAACCCTAACCTAACCCTAACCTAACCTAACCCTAACCCTAACCCTAACCCTAACCTAACCCTAACCCTAACCTAACCCTAACCCTAACCCTAACCACTTGCTGACCTCATAGAGACTAGGCGGTGACACCATCGGAAAGAGCACCCTCGAAAATGGGGGGGTAGGGCTTGCTTTCATGCCTCTATCACCTTCCTGGCAAAAGTTATGGCAATCCGGCATGAGCATGGTGCTTTTCATCCCTATATCCCTAACCCTAACCTAACCCTAAACCCTAACCTAACCCTAACCTACCTAACCTAACCCTAACCCTAACCCTAATCGGGTTGAGGCACTTGCTGACCTCATAGAGATTCGGTGGTGGCATCACTGGAAAGAGCACCCTCGAAAATGGGGGGGTAGGGCTTGCTTTCATGCCTCTATCACCTTCCTGGCAAAAGTTATGGCAATCCGGCATGAGCATGGTGGTTTTCATCCCTATATCCTAACCCTAACCCTAACCTAACCCTAATCCTGGGTTCAAATCCCAGCAGTGCCTTTGTAGTGTGTTGTGGCTGCCTAGTCTCTAAGATGTAAACGGCACTTTGTAAAAGGGCCAATCGGGTTGAGGCACTTGCTGACCTCATAGAGACTCGGCAATGGCACCACTGGAAAAAGCACCCTTGAAAATGGGGGGGTAGGGGTTGCTTTCGTGCTTCTATCACCTTGCTGGCAAAAGTTATGGCAATCCGGCATGAGTGTGGTGGTTTTCATCCCTATATCCTAACCCTAACCTAACCTAACCCTAACCCAATAGCATGGCCTATTCCTTGATCTGAT
>NW_026249621.1:0-7500 GCF_019703515.2 Myxocyprinus asiaticus
GATATAGGGATGAAAACCACCATGGGTTAGGTTAGGATATAGGGATGAAAACCACCATGCTCATGCCCGATTGCCATAACTTTTGCCAGCAAGGGTTAGGTTAGGGTTAGGATATAGGGATGAAAACCACCATGCTCATGCCGGATTGCCATAACTTTTGCCAGCAAGGTGATAGAGGTATGAAAGCAGCCCTACCCCACCATTTTCGAGGGTGCTCTTTCCAGTGGTGCCACTGCCGAGTCTCTATGAGGTCAGCAAGTGCCTCAACCCAATTGGCCCTCTTACAAAGTGCCGTTTACATCTTAGAGACTAGGCGGCCGCACCACACTACAAAGGCACTGCTGGGATTTGAACCCAGGAACTCCTGTTTACTAGGCAGGCACTTTAACCAACTAAGCCACAGCACCTTCTGCTGCAAAGTGTCCATGGGAGGTCATCAGATCAATGAACAGGCCATGCTATTGTGAGCATGAAAGTGTTTGTTTGAGAAAAGAATTAGGGTTAGGTTAGGATATAGGGATGAAAACCACCACGCTCATGCCAGGTTAGGTTAGGGTTAGGATATAGGGATGAAAACCACCATGCTCATGCCGGATTGCCATAACTTTTGCCAGCAATGTTAGGTTAGGGTTAGGGTTAGGTTAGGTTAAGGTTAGGGTTAGGTTAGGGTTAGGGTTAGGATATAGGGATGAAAACCACCATGCTCATGCCGGATTGCCATAACTTTTGCCAGGAAGGTGATAGAGGAACGAAAGCAAGCCCTACCCACCCATTTTCAAGGGTGCTCTTTCCAGTGGTGCCACCGCCGAGTCTCTATGAGGTCAGCAAGTGCCTCAACCCAATTGGCCCTTCTGGGTTAGGTTAGGGTTAGGGTTAGGTTAGGTTAGGGTTAGGGTTAGGGTTAGGTTAGGTTAGGGTTAGGTTAGGTTAGGGTTAGGTTAGGTTAGGGTTAGGGTTAGGTTAGGTTAGGTTAGGGTTAGGGTTAGGTTAGGGTTAGGTTAGGGTTAGGTTAGGTTAGGTTAGGGTTAGGGTTAGGGTTAGGGTTAGGTAGGTTAGGTTAGGGTTAGGGTTAGGGTTAGGGTTAGGGTTAGGTTAGGGAATTGTAATATCCTAAGCCTAGGCCCCAAAGGGCCCAGGCCCGGTTGTGCACAGGCCTTCTCTCAACTGGTCGCTTCCAGTGGGCCCAAAGCTCCGGTGAGAGGACCAAGCAGAGAGCCCCAGCCACCCAGTCTGTGTTGACTCCAACACATAAGCTAATAATAGTTTTTTGTGGGTTGAAATAAGTAGGGCTGCATCAGGTGGGGTTCAAAAATCTAGGTTTCCATTAGAAAGGGTTAGAGGTGTTAAGGGTAAGTTTTGAGTGGGTTTAGGTGTAAAGGTAGGTTTTAGGTGGGTTAAGGTTAGGGTAGGTTTTGAGTGGGTGTAGGTGTAAAGTTTTAGGTGTAAGGGTTAGTTTTAAGTGGGTTTAGGTGTAAGGGTAGGTTTTAAGTGGGTTAAGGTTAGGGTAGGTTTTGAGTGGGTGTAGGTGTAAAGTTTTAGGTGTAAGGGTTAGTTTTAAGTGGGTTTAAGTGTAAAGGTAGGTTTTAAGTGGGTTAAGGTTAGGGTAGGTTTTGAGTGGGTGTAGGTGTAAAGTATTAGGTGTAAAGGTTAGTTAAGTGTGTTTAGGTGTAAGGGTAGGTTTTAAGTGGGTTAAAGTTAGGGTAGGTTTTGAGTGGGTATAGGTGTAAAGTTTTAGGTGTAAGGGTAAGTTTTGAGTGGGTTTAGGTGTAAGGGTAGGTTTTAAATGGGTTAAGGTTAGGGTAGGTTTTGAGTGGGTGTAGGTATAAAGTTTTAGGTGTAATGGTTAGTTTTAAGTGGGTTTAGGTGTAAGGGTAGGTTTTAAGTGGGTTTAGGTTAGGGTAGTTTCTGAGTGGGTGTAGATGTAAAGGTAGGTTTTGAGTGTGTTTAGATATCAGGGTTAAGGTTAGGATTAGGGTTAGGTGCAGTCCATCATAGTCAGGTGGGGTTCAACATGTGAGTTTAAAATGAAAAGGGTTTTAGGTGTGAGGGGTAGGTTTAGAGTGGGTTTCGGTGCAGTCAATCTTCAAGAAGAGATATGTAAAGTGTAAGTCAATTCCAAAAATAGAAAAAAGTAAATAAAAATAGAACAGATAACTGCACCGATAACTCACGTCTCATTGAGGCCTCTAGGATACATTGTGTCAAGGCGTTTCATCCAGAGCTTTTCCGCCCTCAGGCGGTCACTCAAGGACCAAAACAGACTCGCCTGTAGGCCCAAAAAGCGTAAGGAAGTCAGCCCGTGGGACATAAAGTGCTGGACCAGATATCTGCGTTTTTCGACTTTACGAGTGATACAATATACATGTTGGTATATCCGATTACATAGTTCGTTCTTTGTCTGTCCCACGTACTGTTTACGACACTTGACACAAAATATCAAATACACGCAATTGGACACTCGAGAGTGCAACAGATGTTGCAGGCGAAAGATTCGACCCGTGGACCTGCTCTTGACGAGCTTCTGGGGAGCAAAATATTTAAGGGAGCTGCTTCTACTTCTAGCAGGCGGAGTGGGTAGTTTGCTGCGTACTAGAAGATCTTTAAGATTTTGGTTTCTTTTAAAAGCTGCAATCGGTTTGTGTTTCTGCAAAAAGTTAGAATTAAATAGAAATTTTTCAAAATTAGCTTTCACCGCTAAATTAAGCTGTATACTTTGATCCGAATAATGTGCCACTAGAGGAATTATTTTATCTTTGGGTGTCGATTCCCCGGGTTTCGGTTGTCTGGGGTCACGAAAAGTTTTAAGAATCTGGCGTAGGAAAGATCTGGAGTAGCCGCGTTTGCGTAAAGCTGAGAAAAGGGTTTTTGTGGCGTTCAAAAAAGACGACGACTCAGAACAGATACGGTGAAATCTGAGAAGTTGGGATTTCACTATACCCCGAAAAGTATGCTTCGGGTGAAAACTCCGTCTATGTAAAAGCGAGTGAGTATCTGTTTCTTTGAAGTAAACCCGAAAGTCCAAACAACCGGTCTCTGAGAATTTTGGCCCCTTATATGTCGTAACATCTAAGAAATTCACTTCTCGAAAATCGAGCGTGTGCTTAATTTTGATAGATTTCTGATGGTTATTTAAATGTTGCGTGAAAGCCAAAAACTCATCTCTGGAGTGGGTCCAAACTCCCCAAATGTCATCAAGAAATCGAAAGTAAAGGAAAGGCCTGAGAGAGTAAGAAGATAACGCCGACTCCTCCCACTGCGCCATGAAAATATTTGCGTACGAGGGTGCGAAGGTTTTCCCCATCGCAGTCCCTTTTGTTTGTAGGTAGAATTTAGACTCAAATTCAAAGTCGTTTTTTGTCAAATTGATTTCTAAAAGTTTAAGTATGTAATCGTTCGGACGATTCGGATCGGGGTATTTTTCAAAACATTTCTTGACAGCCTCCACACCAACATCGGTTTCGATGTTAGTGTAGAGGCTGTCTATGTCAATGGTAAACAAAAACGCATTTTGTGGAATTTGGAGTCGGCTAATCTTCTCGAGGAAATCACACGTGTCCTTAATGTAACTGGTGTGTTTCTGCGAAAGTGGGTTAAGAAAGAACTCAATGTACTCCGCGGTGAAGTACGTCTCACTATTACAGTCGGAAACTATGGGACGCCCAGGTGGAATTTCATGAGGTTTACTCCAAGATTCCGGGCCTTTGTGGATTTTTGGGAGTAAGTAAAACCTCCTGGGTCTGGGGTTCCCATCCCCCAGGAGGTATTCCTTCTGTTTTGGGCTAATGATCTTTTGGTGACACATTTCCTCGAGTAAATTTTTAATCTCTCTCGCCGTTTGGAGATAAATGGGTCTGTCCAGGGGTCGATAATATTCTTTCGCATCGAGCTGTCGATGACCCTCCCATAAATATTGGGCCCTATCTAAAATTACGATCGCGTTACCTTTATCGGCTGGTTTTATGACAATGTTCGTGTTGTTACTTAACTCCCTAAGTGCTTTTTTCTCCCCTCGTGTTAAATTGTGACACACATCCAGTCCCCAGTTGAGGTGACGATAAGCGTATAAATCTGCTCTAACTATTTGTCTTATATTCTTCGGTAAACTAGACAAAGATGGTGTCCATTCAGAGGGGCCTGTAAATGGGAGTTTCTTTTTTTGGAGTTTTTTACCCTCAAAATAAGATTCAAGCTGGAGTCGGCGGTGGTATGCTTGTAGATCACCTAAGAGTTCTGTCTTTTTCGTCTTAAAACCAGTCGGTGTAGGAATAAAAGTAAGTCCTTTAGAGAGTAAAGCACGCTGATCGGAAGATAGAATGAACGTTTTAGATAGATTAACTATGAGGTTATCTACGCCTGGTGTTCGGCTAAAGTTAATGGGTAGTTTAAAAACATGGCCCAATGTAAAAGCATCGATTTTGCGGTGGAGGGCTTCCAGTGAATGCCATCCCTTTCCACCTCGAATTTCTCAGAACTCGGGAGGGAGGGGATACAATCGCAGTGTTTCTGGATGTAAACATTAATGTCCTCCAGCATTAGTTGTTCCGAGATCGGGAGGGCTCTAGAAAAATTGATCTCAGGAACAAAAATTTCTGCGTTCGGAAACCTGTCTCGAGCTGTTTTGATCAAAGTTTGGAGTTCCCTGATCGCCCTAATTTTAAGTCTTTGTTGGCGATTATTGAGTCCAAAAGATAAAATTATTCTCTCTGGAAGTTCCAGAATCTGCGCCCTTTGAATTAGGTTTGAAGCATGATGGAATTTCGCACCCGGAAAGGCGTCTACTTGTAAGTCAGTGTTTTGGAACTTCGGGAGCCTGGCGACGTTAGAATCGCCCAAGATCAAATTTTTCTTACTGATCTTCAAACGCCACTCTGAATTCTTTTTAGTTGTGTTCGCGTGACGTTTGGGTCTACCAACTGAACTCGGGGAGCTCGCAAAAACTCGTCATCTGTGGAACCGGTCCGTCCAGGTTCAAGACCGGTTCGCTGAAACAGATGAGGTAGGGAGACACATTGGGCACCGCCAGGTTCCGAAACAATCGGGCTCCGAACTGGGTCTCCAGGTATATGGGTAGGGAGCCTTTCGTATTCATTCAAAAAACGTGATAAGGGGGATAATACCCTTGTGTTATCAACCGGGATATCAGACTCCAAAAGATGGAGACTCGAGACAGGAGATGCGTGATTAGACATCACCGTGTTTCCAGATGGACATCTGGATGAAATGGTCGAGTCCTCCCGATCCAACGGAGCGCGGGAGGAGTGTGGGGGAGAGGAGGAGGTGCTACTGAGCCCCTCTCCCCTGGGCCCCCGGAGGGGGGGAAATAGTACCCGGCCAGAGGTCGTCGGCTCCACCCCTTTACTCTCAGGGCGGTCGATTTCCTCAGGTTCTGGTCCCACCCCGCCGGGGGCCAAGGGAGGACGAGTGGAACAACGGGGGATTCTCTGTTCAAGTGGAGAAGTTTGGGGGGTCTGTGTGGGCCCCTCAGTTTTTGCCTCCTGTTGTGGTTGTCCCGCCTGTGTGGGCCGGACAGGTGCAAAAGTGATGAGAGGAGGATTCTCATCATCTACAACCACAGGCCAATCCCCTCCCGGAGGGGGATGTGCCGTAAATGTGTCGCCCCGTAAACTCGGTGAAGTTTGAATTTGAGCATCTATGGTTCTTAATTGGATACTGACAGAAGCTTGAGGCAAGGTAGAAGACGGAGGTGGTATCCCCCGTCTCGGTGGAGAAGCCACAACCTGTGCGTACGTTCGCTGTGGTGGTGGCGTAATGTCGTGTTGTGGTGACGCAATGTCGTGTTGTGTCCCATCCACCACAGGTGCTTCACTGTGCTGTTGTTCAGAAAGTTCAGCAGTGAATAGAGCTTTCGCTTGTTCAATCGTCTCCGCTGTCATTCTCTGGCCAAAGTTTCTGTCAGCCCAATTAGTAGCCACCTCAAATGCGTGCGGCCAATCAGATTGAGACGTTTGATCTTTGAGACTCTGAATGGTGTTTTCAATGAGCTCTTCATAATGTTGTTCAAGTATGAGCTGTGCAGTGAAACACCAATTCTTGGCGTTCCCATCCAACAGTGTTGTTACTCTGGAGTTCGGGAAGGCCGGTTTAATTGTAGTCATCAAAAGATCTGTGAGTTTCTGAAACGTTATGGGTTGGTTATCCCCTTTCTTTGTGGTTACTTTGTCGAGGTGGTGTACCGCACGAATGAGGTCGTACATGAGTTTGATTGTGGTCTTGAGCTGTGGAGGTGCTGGTGTGTAATTTTGATTACGTGGAGTTTCCATGGGTCGGGTTGTATTTGTTCGAAATAAATATCGGGTTTGCCTCGAGCCTCCACGATAATCAGTATTCCTGTTCGAAAAGACCTTACCAGAACCTGAATTTCCCCCGGCTCACGAAAAGAAACCGTTGTAGGTGTTCGAGTGAAGGGACGAGTACGTAAAGGGTTAATTCTACCCAAATTGGGGAGAGAAAACGACCGATAGTTGAGAGGATGAGATATATCTCCTCCACGGTCTCTAGTGAGGTCGTTTCGAGTGTGAAAGTCTCGTTCGGTGAAATAATCGTGTTCAGGAGTGTAATAGTCATGCTCCGTGAAAGTGTCATAATTTGTAAGGGGGACATAATCATCAGTGAAGTTAGAATCTGTGTTGAAAGCGAGAGCATCACGTCTGTTTTTAGCTCGATCGCAAAAATAATCATCAGTGAAGTTAGAATCTGTGTTGAAAGCGAGAGCATCACGTCTGTTTTTAGCTCGATCGCGTTTTCTTTTGTTTTTAGCAGAACGGATCATATTGTGCTCACGTGCATCATCATTAAACACCATGTGACCAGAAGAAGAAACAGAGCGTGTGTTATAGGACAAAGCTCTATGATCTGTGTTAGAGAGAGCAGTATTTTTGCTCCTCTGATGACGAGCTGTCTGATTATTCACGTCTCTGTAACTCTTATTAATGAACTCACGTGTTTGGAATTGTGTTTCTATATATGGGTCATGCACATGATCAAACCGATCGTCTGCATCAAAGTCGTGATTAAAATCACGTTTGTGTTGTTGTACATTTCTCATTCTACTTGGAGGAACCGATCTGGATATCAGGGAGGGGTTTTTTAGTCTCAACCGCAGTCGCGGAGCGTTTCTCTGTGCGCCGCGTCTCGACGAGCGATCCATCCCGAAATCGGCAAATCAGTTCAAAAAAGAAAACAAAAAGAGTACCGTTCGATTCGTCGCGACGTTTCGGTACACTGCCGTACCTTCTTCAGGCAGAATCAAACGGTTTTGATGTTCAAAACGATGTAGATACAACAATAAAGACGAGAGCACGAGAGCTGTTGCTGTCGGTGCAAAGAGCAATGAGTTATGAGCTGCAGTATGCACTCAGCATGTGACGTCACAGCACAAGCAGTAAGTCAGCAAGAAAAAATAAACAAACTTTATTAAAAACTTGTGACTGTGGAAAATCAGAAAGAAAATGTGATTGTAAATGTCAAATTGTGTGTAAA
>NW_026249622.1:0-7500 GCF_019703515.2 Myxocyprinus asiaticus
GCTCAAGGTCGAACAGGCAGCGACATTCAGCTGAGACCACAGCCGAGCCCAGCATTCTGATAGTGGGGGACTCCATTATCAGAAACATTGGTAGCGGGCCTACTACCACTTGCTGCATTCCTTGAGCAACAGTTTCTGAGGTAAATAAGGAACTTAGGAACATTCTAATGAACCATAAAATTATATTCAGAAAGAGCAGTCAGAACTCCTTAAGAGGGATTTCATTTAACTCTTTGAAACACTTGGGAGATTGAAAGTTCAGTTGTTCATCAGTGGACCACTCCCAGCCTGATGAACAAATATGTTTTCTCAGTTGCAAAGTCTAAACACTTGGCTGCACAAAACCTGCAAAATGAGAGGACTGAACTACATTGATAATTTCAATATTTTCTGGAGTCAAAGAGAACTGTTTAAATCATATGGCTTTCACCCAAACAAACTTGTTGCAAAAGTGCTAAAGGGCAATATATACTTCTCCCTCCTTCATACATCTGCAAAGCACACAAATCCACTCAACCTGGATGGCACACAAACAACACAGCATTGTCTAGATGACCACAGGATCACACTTCAGCACCTGGATGGACATTTGATCAACAAATCCAACATCACAGCGAAGACACAACAACATGGGTCTGAGCCCCACACACAGAGAATACGACTTAAAACTGCTCCAAGATACAGGACCCAAGAACGAAATCCAGGAAAAAAGTCACGGGAGCCAAGATAACAACAACATACATCAGCCTCAAGAAACACCAGAGCCACAGTCTCTGTCACCACACACCTTCTCCCACTTGTCAACAACCCCACTCCTGAGCTTCTCTGAGAAAATGGAGGAACTAGTGTATGCTGGTAGAAAGCTCTCCCACTCCATTGCTGTGATACAAACCAAAAAAACAGCGGGCCCCTCTAAAACCAAAGCCTGCAGGCCCAGCTCCCCCCCAAGAGAAATCTCCAGCCACTGCCACAACGCAAGGGTATACCTCATCCTTCTTCTCTCGTCCATCAAAGTAGTGCAGCACAAGCACAAGTTGGCACTGTGTGGCAATATCCATTGTCTCATCTGCCTGGACTGAGAGAAAATTGCTGCTTTGTGCTTCTTTGATTATGTGTTCCCTCACAACAGACAACATACAGTCCAATAGCTCGTTCTGCACAGTTTTCGAAGTTCCCTTAAACACAGTCATTCTCAAGGTGCTCTTTCAACACTCCATCAAGGGAAGCAACAAAACCCACCAACCCACGGAATATCCTGGGCTTATCCGAGCTCTCACTCTCATCTTGGCCATGCAAAGCCACCTCAAAGGTGCCACAAAATTTCACACAGTCTATTATTGTAGACAGGATGTGTCAATTTTTTGTCACCTCTTCATTGTGCCTTGTAATGCCAATCCTGTAGCCTTCAGCTAGCTGTTCAGCAATGCTAAGCTTCAAAAATCTGTAGCCTCATAGCATTGTCTAGATGGCTGTGGCTACTTTCATGACGTTTGCATTTTTCCGAAAGATGTTTTAAGTCTCGTACCCCCGTCATTGTCGACAACGCTTTGGTGCCAGGACTATGAAATAGCATACAGAGAAAACATTAAAAGGCATTGCTTACACTGCATCCAGCTAGCCAACTCCATTTGCCATAACACGAGCTGGAGAAAGCATGGGTGTAAGCTCGTCCTCGATCACTTGACGACTGCTGAATTTGTAAATCGGGCCAATCCGGTCCAAGCTCCTTTATCTTTTTTTTTCTTCAGGTGAATGCTGCACCAACCTGAAAGTTGGCTAACAATCTAACAATTAGTCAACTAATCACTGCTGAGCTGCTGAGCTGGAAAGTGAATCGTCCAATCACATGAGGCCAAAAAATTAAAACAATACTGATACACTACCAACAAATGTGGGAGTGTCCAGGGTGCAGAGAGCTGAACCCTGTGGGAAAATCTGAAGCAACCAATTTGAGAGCAAAAGTTTGCTGTGAAATGTGTTCCAAAAGTTTAAGGACCTACATACACACTCATTTGGGCAGTGCCCTGCACACCAGAAGTATAGCCTATGTATTTACACAGAAATTAACCAAATACATTTTTTGATAACATTAAAAAAAAATGCTAACACACGACTACCAGGTGCATAGTACAACTACATTTTATTTCATAATTATTTTACAATATATAATTAACTTGTGTTTAACATGTTTAAGTAGCCCTCTTCTCTGGACAACTTAAAAGGGGCGGCACCCCAGCGGCCCTTATTGACCAGCTGCCACTGTTTGTAACTGTGATAAGTACAGTCTCTGTACTGTGATGGGGCCTAAATCCTAACTGAAATTGTTCATATATACCATTTCTCTGTAGAAATGAACATAGGTGGGAGGACATTATCTTTTCTAGTATTTTCTACATAAATGTGAGATTTGAAATCGGCCTATAATTAGCCAATTTGCCAGAAACAAGTTGTGGCTTCTTAATAAGTGGTTTGATAATTCCCTGTGCTGAGCAGGGTGGAGCCGAGCGGTGTCTGGGCAGAGCGAGGCCGGGAAGATAAGTGGCGAATGACTTCCACTTGCACACTATATCAGCCTCGCGTTCCAGCGAGGGGAGGCGGGAGTATTTAAGGGGAAGAGACAGTGGCAGACAGTAGAGAGATTTACGAAGAATGTCTGACTGTCTTTATGATTTGACGCAGCTGGCTGAAAAGCAGTGCGTGTTTTTGTTTCTTTATACACTGAAAAGTGTCATTAAATGTCTATGTGTTTGTCAAGCCGGTCCCAGCTTCCTCCTTACCGTCTTAAGTGGTACAATCCCCCATAATGCAATAATGTAAATAAATATCTCATGTACATAAGTAAATTCACATATTTAATTAAATAACTGTACATACCTTGCACATACATTACCACTTGAACATGTACATACAAATAATAGACATATAACAGAATGGCATATGTCTATTTATACTCTTACCTTGTTATATATTCTGTGTCTCACTGTAATATTCTGTGTGCACTTGTTTCTCCTATCACCAAAATAAAATTGTTTAATTTAGAACAGGGCAGAGGCACAAAAACACCCCCCTCCATTTTCAAGGGTGCTCTTTCCAGTGGCACCACCACCAACTCTCTCCAAGTGCCTCCACCTGATTGACCCTCATAAGAGGCACCATTTACATCTTAGAGACTCAGCAGCCACAACACACTACAAAGGGACTGTTGGGATTTGAACCCAGGATCTCCTGTTTACAAGGCAGACACTTTAACCAACAGCACCTTCCACTGCAAAGTCTCCATGGGAGGGTGACTCCAAAGAGCAAAACGTCCAGAAGAGAGGTCATCGGATCAAGGAATAGGCCATGCTATTGAGAGCATGAAAGTGTTTGTTTGAGAAAAGAGTTTTGGTGGTCAGATAGACTTAGTCATTTTGCTAAGCACACTTGGCCAACGAACAAGACAGTGACTCGGTTGGGACTGGAATCCACAATCTTTGAATGGCCACATTTTGCCATCTAGAAGTCCAAAGCGCTATCCATTGCGCCACAGAGCCCACATTATGCCCCTTGTTGTGTCTCCAACACTCTGAGGTTATACTCTCTGTGGTAAGGAAATCACCTTCCCAACAATTAAGAACTGAACGCACTTTCAATAGGAGGTGTCAGGACCTCCTATCCTCAGGAGTGGCCAGTTAGGGTTAGGATATAGGGATGAAAACCACCATGCTCATGCCGGATTGCCATAACTCTTGCCAGGAAGGTGATAGAGGCACGAAAGCAAGCCCTACCCCCCCATTTTTGAGGGTGCTCTTTCCAGTGGTGCCACCACCAAGGCTCTATGAGGTCAGCAAGTGCCTCAACCCGATTGGCCCTCCTGCAAAGTGCTGTTTACATTTTAGAGACTCGGTGGCCACAACCCACTACAAAGGCACCGCTGGGATTTGAACCCATGACCTCCTGTTTACTAAACAGGCACTTTAACCAACTGAGCTGCAGCACCTTCTGCTGCAAAGTCTCCATGGGAGGTCATCAGATCAAGGAATAGGCCATGCTATTGAGAGGATGAAAGTGTTTGTTTGAGAAAAGAGTTTTGGTGGTCAGATAGACTTGTTAGGTTAGGTTGGTTAGGTTAGGTTAGGGTTAGGATATAGGGATGAAAACCACCATGCTCAGTAGCCGGATTGCCTGGGGGATGAACTCTTGCCATGGAATCGGCTGATAGCAGGTCCTGATGCTGCAATACCGCCTGCCTGACGGTAGCAGCGAGAACAGCCCATTGTTCAAGTGGCTGGAGTCTCTGATGATCCTCCGAGCTGGTTCGCACACTGCCTTGTATATGTTTCTATGAGGGCAGCGAAGCTCGCTCCCGATGACGTGTCTGGCAGTTTGCACCATCCTTTGCAATACTGTGCCGTTGTTAGCAGTGCTATTAGCCAGACTCAGGCGGCCATGCAACACACTACAAGAGGCATCTGCAGTGCAGGATTTAGAACCGCATGAGGCCGTCGCTGTTTACTCCAAACTTCCTCAGGCACGTCTTAACCAAGATGAGCCACTGATGCAGCCTTCTGCTGCAAAGTCTCCAGTGTGGATGGATCATGCGAGATCCTCAGTGATATAGGACACCCATGCTACTTGAGAGCTGCTGACTCTCTCCACTGGTGCTCCATTGAGATAGAGTGATGGTGGTCAGGATAGGCTTAGTGCGTTAGGATATAGTGTGCATAGCAAAACCACCACACGCAGTGACTCAGATTGCCATAGGGTTAGGGTTAGGTTAGGGTATAGGGATGAAAACCACCATGCTCATGCCGGATTGCCATAACTTTTGCCAGGAAATTGATAGAGGCACGAAAGCAAGCCCTACCCACCCATTTTCGAGGGTGCTCTTTCCAGATGGTGCCACCACCGAGTCTCTATGAGGTCAGCAAGTGCCTCAACCCGATTGGCCCTCCTGCAAAGTGCCGTTTACATTTTAGAGACTCGGTGGCCACAACACACTACAAAGGCACTGCTGGGATTTGAACCCATGACCTCCTGTTTACTAAACAGGCACTTTAACCAACTGAGCCACAGCACCTTCTGCTGCAAAGTCTCCATGGGAGGTCATCAGATCAAGGAATAGGCCATGCTATTGAGAGGATGAAAGTGTTTGTTTGAGAAAAGAGTTTTGGTGGTCAGATAGACTTGTTCGTTGGCCAAGTGTGCTTAGCAAAATGACTAAGGCAGTGACTCTGTTGGGACTTGAACCCACAACATTTGAATGGCCACATTTTGAAATTTAGAAGTCCAATGCGCTATCCATTGCGCCACAGAGCCCACATTGTGTAGGTTAGGGTTAGGTTAGTGTTAGGTTGGGATAGGAAAATGTAAAATCCAAGGCCTGGGTCCAATAAAGGGCCCAGGCCGGGTTGTGCACAGTCCTTCCCTCAACTGACCACTAAGAACCCACCCAAGAGCGGGAAAGGGACAGAAACTACAGCTCTTAGTATAATAAAATAAAATAAAATAAAATAAATACATCCCAAAGGGGGTATTATTGTAAGGGTACCCCAGGTTAGGTTTAGGGTTAGGTTAGGGTTAGGGATGAAAACCACCATGCTCATGCCGGATTGCCATAACTTTTGCCAGGAAGGTGATAGAGGCACGAAAGCCAGCCCTACCCATCCATTTTCAAGGGTGCTCTTTCCAGTGGTGCCACCTCCAAATCTCTATGAGGTCAGCAAGTGCCCCAACCCTATTGGCCCTCCTGCAAAGTGCCGTTTACATTTTAGAGACTCGGTGGCCACAACACACTACAAAGGCACTGCTGGGATTTGAACCCATGACCTCCTGTTTACTAAACAGGCACTTTAACCAACTGAGCCACAGCACCTTCTGCTGCAAAGTCTCCATGGGAGGTCATCAGATCAATGAACAGGCCATGCTATTGTGAGCATGAAAGTGTTTGTTTGAGAAAAGAGTTTTGGTGGTCAGATAGACTTGTTCATTGGCCAAGTGAGCTTAGCAAAATGACTAAGGCAGTGACTCTGTTGGGACTTGCACCCACAACCTTTGAATGGCCACATTTTGAAATTTAGAAGCCCAATGCGCTATCCATTGCGCCACAGAGCCCACATTGTGTGCATTGTTGTGTGTGGGATAGGAAAATGTAAAATCCAAGGCCTGGGTCCAATAAAGGGCCCAGGCCGGGTTGTGCACAGTCCTTCCCTCAACTGACCACTAAGAATCCACCCAAGAGCGGGAAAGGGACAGAAACACAGCTCTTAGTAAAATAAAATAAAATAAAATAAATACATCCCAAAGGGGGTATGTAGCGCTGAGGAGGGCGGGGCCGGGCTGGAATGAGACACACCCGGTCCCCAATCAGCCTGATGGGGCGCGCGAGGGATAAAGGCGGCCGGGGACGACAGTTCGGGAGAGAGAGAATTACAGACAGCTGTGCTGTGTTTTTAGTTGTGTGTTTTTGTTTGGGTTTTTGTTTGGGTTTTTGTTTAATAAATTATTATTTAAGTTGTCAAGCCGGTTCTCGCCTCCTCCTTTCCGCTAAACCCCCTTACAGGTTATTATTGTAAGGGTACCCCAGGTTAGGTTTAGGAGCTGATGTGGGTATTGCTCTAAGGGTAATTAAGGTTAGGTTTAGGGGCTAGTGTGCATATTACTCTAAGGGTAATTAAGGTTAGGGTTAGGGGTTGGTGTGGATGTGGTTGTAGAAAATAGAAATATATGATCATTTGGAAAAAGGGTTAGGGTTAGGGTTAGGATATAGGGATGAAAAGGGTTAGGGTTAGGGATATAGGGATGAAAACCACCACGCTCATGCCGGATTGCCATAGGGTTAGGGTTAGGTTTAGGGTTAGGTTAGGTTAGGGTTAGGGTTAGGATATAGGGATGAAAACCACCATGCTCATGCCGGATTGCCATAACTTTTGCCAGGGAGGTGACAGAGGCACGAAAGCAAGCCCTACCCCCACATTTTCAAGGGTGCTCTTTCCAGTGGTGCCACTACCAAGTCTCTATGAGGTCAGCTAGTGCCTCAAACCAATTGGCCCTCCTACAAAGTGCCGTTTACATCTTAGAGACTCAGCGGCCACAACACGCTACAAAGGCACTGCTGGGATTTGAACCCAGGATCTTCTGTTTACTAGGCAGGCATTTTAACCAACTAAGCCACAGCACCTTGTGCTGCAAAGTCTCCATGGGAGGTCATCAGATCAATGAATAGGCCATGCTATTGACAACATGAAAATATTTGTTTGAGAACAGAGTTTTGGTGGTCAGATAGCCTTGTCGTTTTTTGGACAAGTGTGCTCAGCAAAATGACAAATGCTGCAACTGGAACCCACAACATTTGAATGGCCAAATTTGGCAAACTAGAAGTCCAACGGTTAGGGTTAGGTTAATGGTTATATTTAGGTTAGGATATAAGCATGAAAACCACCATGCTCATGCCGGATTGCCATAACTTTTGCCAGGAAGGTGACAGAGGGTTAGGGTTAGGATATAGGGATGAATGTTAGG
>NW_026249623.1:2500-13173 GCF_019703515.2 Myxocyprinus asiaticus
GATCGCTGGGTGGTGAGCTCTGGCTATTCCATTTCATTCATTTTATCACTACATATTTTATTTCCCCTGTTTACAACTGTAAAAACATAACTTGATTTAAGTTAAAATAGACACACAGTAACTATTCTATTTCCTTTACTTGGTGTGAGATGTTTGTTTATTTACTTATTTGTTTTATGAAATGAGGCCTTATCGTTTCTGGGTGTTTATCCTCTCTTTCTATAAATATATTGCTTTATTACTTTATATCGGACCATTTTTACATATATTTCTTTGAATGGTTTGATATTTTCATCTGTTTCCATGATTGGTGCAATCGAATCATATCTCTGACTCATAATTTTGACCTTCTATTTATAATACTTTGACCTAGACACAGATTTTGAAACCCATAAATTTAGCATGCTTCGACAGTTAAACACGGAATGTTATAAAAACATACTCCTTTAGATATTACTTTAATTTCCATGATCTATAAAACTTGTTTTTGTTTAAGTACTATACTTTAACCGTGATACATGTATAAACTTAGCATGCTTTTAAATTAAAACACTGAATTTTTCTTTTTTTATAAAAAACACTCATATTATTTTACTTTATTTCTAAGGTGTTCAGCACTAAGCTTTGAAAACAGATTTTTTCATTCTCTTTTTCATACTGTTCTATTCTTAATAAAACCATTAAACACATTATTTCACTTTTTATATTATTTACATACAATTTGATCACCAAACACATTATTTCATTCTTTAATAAATATTTTATTTACACACAATTTGACATTTACAATCACATTTTTTCTGATTTTCCACAGTCACAAGTTTTTAATAAAGTTTGTTTATTTTTTCTTGCTGACTTACTGCTTGTGCTGTGACGTCACATGCTGAGTGCATACTGCAGCTCATAACTCATTGCTCTTTGCACCGACAGCAACAGCTCTCGTGCTCTCGTCTTTATTGTTGTATCTACATCGTTTTGAACATCAAAACCGTTTGATTCTGCCTGAAGAAGGTACGGCAGTGTACCGAAACGTCGCGACGAATCGAACGGTACTCTTTTTGTTTTCTTTTTTGAACTGATTTGCCGATTTCGGGATGGATCGCTCGTCGAGACGCGGCGCACAGAGAAACGCTCCGCGACTGCGGTTGAGACTAAAAAACCCCTCCCTGATATCCAGATCGGTTCCTCCAAGTAGAATGAGAAATGTACAACAACACAAACGTGATTTTAATCACGACTTTGATGCAGACGATCGGTTTGATCATGTGCATGACCCATATATAGAAACACAATTCCAAACACGTGAGTTCATTAATAAGAGTTACAGAGACGTGAATAATCAGACAGCTCGTCATCAGAGGAGCAAAAATACTGCTCTCTCTAACACAGATCATAGAGCTTTGTCCTATAACACACGCTCTGTTTCTTCTTCTGGTCACATGGTGTTTAATGATGATGCACGTGAGCACAATATGATCCGTTCTGCTAAAAACAAAAGAAAACACGATCGAGCTAAAAACAGACGTGATGCTCTCGCTTTCAACACAGATTCTAACTTCACTGATGATTATTTTTGCGATCGAGCTAAAAACAGACGTGATGCTCTCGCTTTCAACACAGATTCTAACTTCACTGATGATTATGTCCCCCTTACAAATTATGACACTTTCACGGAGCATGACTATTACACTCCTGAACACGATTATTTCACCGAACGAGACTTTCACACTCGAAACGACCTCACTAGAGACCGTGGAGGAGATATATCTCATCCTCTCAACTATCGGTCGTTTTCTCTCCCCAATTTGGGTAGAATTAACCCTTTACGTACTCGTCCCTTCACTCGAACACCTACAACGGTTTCTTTTCGTGAGCCGGGGGAAATTCAGGTTCTGGTAAGGTCTTTTCGAACAGGAATACTGATTATCGTGGAGGCTCGAGGCAAACCCGATATTTATTTCGAACAAATACAACCCGACCCATGGAAACTCCACGTAATCAAAATTACACACCAGCACCTCCACAGCTCAAGACCACAATCAAACTCATGTACGACCTCATTCGTGCGGTACACCACCTCGACAAAGTAACCACAAAGAAAGGGGATAACCAACCCATAACGTTTCAGAAACTCACAGATCTTTTGATGACTACAATTAAACCGGCCTTCCCGAACTCCAGAGTAACAACACTGTTGGATGGGAACGCCAAGAATTGGTGTTTCACTGCACAGCTCATACTTGAACAACATTATGAAGAGCTCATTGAAAACACCATTCAGAGTCTCAAAGATCAAACGTCTCAATCTGATTGGCCGCACGCATTTGAGGTGGCTACTAATTGGGCTGACAGAAACTTTGGCCAGAGAATGACAACGGAGACGATTGAACAAGCGAAAGCTCTATTCACTGCTGAACTTTCTGAACAACAGCACAGTGAAGCACCTGTGGTGGATGGGACACAACACGACATTGCGTCACCACAACACGACATTACGCCACCACCACAGCGAACGTACGCACAGGTTGTGGCTTCTCCACCGAGACGGGGGATACCACCTCCGTCTTCTACCTTGCCTCAAGCTTCTGTCAGTATCCAATTAAGAACCATAGATGCTCAAATTCAAACTTCACCGAGTTTACGGGGTGACACATTTACGGCACATCCCCCTCCGGGAGGGGATTGGCCGGTGGTTGTAGATGATGAGAATCCTCCTCTCATCACTTTTGCACCTGTCCGGCCCACACAGGCGGGACAACCACAACAGGAGGCAAAAACTGAGGGGCCCACACAGACCCCCCAAACTTCTCCACTTGAACAGAGAATCCCCCGTTGTTCCACTCGTCCTCCCTTGGCCCCCGGCGGGGTGGGACCAGAACCTGAGGAAATCGACCGCCCTGAGAGTAAAGGGGTGGAGCCGACGACCTCTGGCCGGGTACTATTCCCCCCCCCCCTCCGGGGGCCCAGGGGAGAGGGGCTCAGTAGCACCTCCTCCTCTCCCCCACACTCCTCCCGCGCTCCGTTGGATCGGGAGGACTCGACCATTTCATCCAGATGTCCATCTGGAAACACGGTGATGTCTAATCACGCATCTCCTGTCTCGAGTCTCCATCTTTTGGAGTCTGATATCCCGGTTGATAACACAAGGGTATTATCCCCCTTATCACGTTTTTTGAATGAATACGAAAGGCTCCCTACCCATATACCTGGAGACCCAGTTCGGAGCCCGATTGTTTCGGAACCTGGCGGTGCCCAATGTGTCTCCCTACCTCATCCGTTTCAGCGAACCGGTCTTGAACCTGGACGGACCGGTTCCACAGATGACGAGTTTTTTGCGAGCTCCCCGAGTTCAGTTGGTAGACCCAAACGTCACGCAAACACAACTAAAAAGAATTCAGAGTGGCGTTTGAAGATCAGTAAGAAAAATTTGATCTTGGGCGATTCTAACGTCGCCAGGCTCCCGAAGTTCCAAAACACTGACTTACAAGTAGACGCCTTTCCGGGTGCGAAATTCCATCATGCTTCAAACCTAATTCAAAGGGCGCAGATTCTGGAACTTCCAGAGAGAATAATTTTATCTTTTGGACTCAATAATCGCCAACAAAGACTTAAAATTAGGGCGATCAGGGAACTCCAAACTTTGATCAAAACAGCTCGAGACAGGTTTCCGAACGCAGAAATTTTTGTTCCTGAGATCAATTTTTCTAGAGCCCTCCCGATCTCGGAACAACTAATGCTGGAGGACATTAATGTTTACATCCAGAAACACTGCGATTGTATCCCCTCCCTCCCGAGTTCTGAGAAATTCGAGGTGGAAAGGGATGGCATTCACTGGAAGCCCTCCACCGCAAAATCGATGCTTTTACATTGGGCCATGTTTTTAAACTACCCATTAACTTTAGCCGAACACCAGGCGTAGATAACCTCATAGTTAATCTATCTAAAACGTTCATTCTATCTTCCGATCAGCGTGCTTTACTCTCTAACGGACTTACTTTTATTCCTACACCGACTGGTTTTAAGACGAAAAAGACAGAACTCTTAGGTGATCTACAAGCATACCACCGCCGACTCCAGCTTGAATCTTATTTTGAGGGTAAAAAACTCCAAAAAAAGAAACTCCCATTTACAGGCCCCTCTGAATGGACACCATCTTTGTCTAGTTTACCGAAGAATATAAGACAAATAGTTAGAGCAGATTTATACGCTTATCGTCACCTCAACTGGGGACTGGATGTGTGTCACAATTTAACACGAGGGGAGAAAAAAGCACTTAGGGAGTTAAGTAACAACACGAACATTGTCATAAAACCAGCCGATAAAGGTAACGCGATCGTAATTTTAGATAGGGCCCAATATTTATGGGAGGGTCATCGACAGCTCGATGCGAAAGAATATTATCGACCCCTGGACAGACCCATTTATCTCCAAACGGCGAGAGAGATTAAAAATTTACTCGAGGAAATGTGTCACCAAAAGATCATTAGCCCAAAACAGAAGGAATACCTCCTGGGGGATGGGAACCCCAGACCCAGGAGGTTTTACTTACTCCCAAAAATCCACAAAGGCCCGGAATCTTGGAGTAAACCTCATGAAATTCCACCTGGGCGTCCCATAGTTTCCGACTGTAATAGTGAGACGTACTTCACCGCGGAGTACATTGAGTTCTTTCTTAACCCACTTTCGCAGAAACACGCCAGTTACATTAAGGACACATGTGATTTCCTCGAGAAGATTAGCCGACTCCAAATTCCACAAAATGCGTTTTTGTTTACCATTGACATAGACAGCCTCTACACTAACATCGAAACCGATGTTGGTGTGGAGGCTGTCAAGAAATGTTTTGAAAAATACCCCGATCCGAATCGTCCGAACGATTACATACTTAAACTTTTAGAAATCAATTTGACAAAAAACGACTTTGAATTTGAGTCTAAATTCTACCTGCAAACAAAAGGGACTGCGATGGGGAAAACCTTCGCACCCTCGTACGCAAATATTTTCATGGCGCAGTGGGAGGAGTCGGCGTTATCTTCTTACTCTCTCAGGCCTTTCCTTTACTTTCGATTTCTTGATGACATTTGGGGAGTTTGGACCCACTCCAGAGATGAGTTTTTGGCTTTCACGCAACATTTAAATAACCATCAGAAATCTATCAAAATTAAGCACACGCTCGATTTTCAAGAAGTGAATTTCTTAGATGTTACGACATATAAGGGGCCAAAATTCTCAGAGACCGGTTGTTTGGACTTTCGGGTTTACTTCAAAGAAACAGATACTCACTCGCTTTTACATAGACGGAGTTTTCACCCGAAGCATACTTTTCGGGGTATAGTGAAATCCCAACTTCTCAGATTTCACCGTATCTGTTCTGAGTCGTCGTCTTTTTTGAACGCCACAAAAACCCTTTTCTCAGCTTTACGCAAACGCGGCTACTCCAGATCTTTCCTACGTCAGATTCTTAAAACTTTTCGTGACCCCAGACAACCGAAACCCGGGGAATCGACGCCCAAAGATAAAATAATTCCTCTAGTGGCACATTATTCGGATCAAAGTATACAGCTTAATTTAGCGGTGAAAGCTAATTTTGAAAAATTCCTATTTAATTCTAACTTTTTGCAGAAACACAAACCGATTGCAGCTTTTAAAAGAAACCAAAATCTTAAAGATCTTCTAGTACGCAGCAAACTACCCACTCCGCCTGCTAGAAGTAGAAGCAGCTCCCTTAAATATTTTGCTCCCCAGAAGCTCGTCAAGAGCAGGTCCACGGGTCGAATCTTTCGCCTGCAACATCTGTTGCACTCTCGAGTGTCCAATTGCGTGTATTTGATATTTTGTGTCAAGTGTCGTAAACAGTACGTGGGACAGACAAAGAACGAACTATGTAATCGGATATACCAACATGTATATTGTATCACTCATAAAGTCGAAAAACGCAGATATCTGGTCCAGCACTTTATGTCCCACGGGCTGACTTCCTTACGCTTTTTGGGCCTACAGGCGAGTCTGTTTTGGTCCTTGAGTGACCGCCTGAGGGCAGAAAAGCTCTGGATGAAACGCCTTGACACAATGTATCCTAGAGGCCTCAATGAGACGTGAGTTATCGGTGCAGTTATCTGTTCTATTTTTATTTACTTTTTTCTATTTTTGGAATTGACTTACACTTTACATATCTCTTTTTGAAGATTGACTGCACCGAAACCCACTCTAAACCTACCCCTCACACCTAAAACCCTTTTCATTTTAAACTCACATGTTGAACCCCACCTGACTATGATGGACTGCACCTAACCCTAATCCTAACCTTAACCCTGATATCTAAACACACTCAAAACCTACCTTTACATCTACACCCACTCAGAAACTACCCTAACCTAAACCCACTTAAAACCTACCCTTACACCTAAACCCACTCAAAACTAACCATTACACCTAAAACTTTACACCTAAACCCACTCAAAACCTACCCTAACCTTAACCCATTTAAAACCTACCCTTACACCTAAACCCACTCAAAACTTACCCTTACACCTAAAACTTTACACCTACACCCACTCAAAACCTACCCTAACCTTAACCCACTTAAAACCTACCCTTACACTTAAACCCACTTAAAACTAACCCTTACACCTAAAACTTTACACCTACACCCACTCAAAACCTACCCTAACCTTAACCCACTTAAAACCTACCCTTACACCTAAACCCACTTAAAACTAACCCTTACACCTAAAACTTTACACCTACACCCACTAAAAACCTACCCTAACCTTAACCCACCTAAAACCTATCTTTACACCTAAACCCACTCAAAACTTACCCTTAACACCTCTAACCCTTTCTAATGGAAACCTAGATTTTTGAACCCCACCTGATGCAGCCCTACTTATTTCAACCCACAAAAAACTATTATTAGCTTATGTGTTGGAGTCAACACAGACTGGGTGGCTGGGGCTCTCTGCTTGGTCCTCTCACCGGAGCTTTGGGCCCACTGGAAGCGACCAGTTGAGAGAAGGCCTGTGCACAACCGGGCCTGGGCCCTTTGGGGCCTAGGCTTAGGATATTACAATTCCCTAACCTAACCCTAACCTAACCTAACCTAACCTAACCTAACCTAACCCTAACCCTACCTAACCCTAACCCTAACCTAACCCTAACCTAACCTAACCCTAACCCTAACCTAACTAACCTAACCTAACCCTAACCCTAACCCTAACCCTAACCTAACCCTAACCCTAACCCTAACCCTAACCCTACCTAACCTAACCCTAACCCTAACCCAAACCCGAGATATCGTACGACGCGACCTCCGCGTCCAAAGGGCTGTCGCCCGTGTCAACATGGCCGTCCAAGTTGGCCGCAATTAAACATTGTTTCAACGGCGTATATCCTAACCTAACCCTAAATCCCAACAGAGTCACTGCCTTAGTCATTTTGCTAAGCACACTTGGCCAACGAACAAGTCTATCTGACCACCAAAACTATTTTCTCAAACAAACACTTTCATCCTCTCAATAGCATGGCCTATTCCTTGATCTGATGACCTCCCATGGAGACTTTGCAGCAGAAGGTGCTGTGGCTCAGTTGGTTAAAGTGCCTGTTTAGTAAACAGGAGGTCGTGGGTTCAAATCCCAGCAGTGCCTTTGTAGTGTGTTGTGGCCACCGAGTCTCTAAAATGTAAATGGCACTTTGCAGGAGGGCCAATCGGGTTGAGGCACTTGCTGACCTCATAGAGACTCGGCGGTGGCACCACTGGAAAGAGCACCCTCGAAAATGGGGGGGTAGGGCTTGCTCTCATGCCTCTATCACCTTGCTGGCAAAAGTTATGGCAATCCGGCATGAGCATGGTGGTTTTCATCCCTATATCCTAACCCTAACCTAACCCTAACCGTGCTTCTATCACCTTCCTGGCAGAAGTTATGGCAATCCGGCATGAGCATGGTGGTTTTCATCCCTATATCCTAACACTAACCCTAACACTAACCCTAACCCAAACCCGAGATATCGTACGACGCGACCTCCGCGTCCAAAGGGCTGTCGCCCGTGTCAACATGGCCGTCCAAGTTGGCCGCAATTAAACATTGTTTCAACGGCGTATATCCTAACCTAACCCTAAATCCCAACAGAGTCACTGCCTTAGTCATTTTGCTAAGCACACTTGGCCAACGAACAAGTCTATCTGACCACCAAAACTATTTTCTCAAACAAACACTTTCATCCTCTCAATAGCATGGCCTATTCCTTGATCTGATGACCTCCCATGGAGACTTTGCAGCAGAAGGTGCTGTGGCTCAGTTGGTTAAAGTGCCTGTTTAGTAAACAGGAGGTCGTGGGTTCAAATCCCAGCAGTGCCTTTGTAGTGTGTTGTGGCCACCGAGTCTCTAAAATGTAAATGGCACTTTGCAGGAGGGCCAATCGGGTTGAGGCACTTGCTGACCTCATAGAGACTCGGCGGTGGCACCACTGGAAAGAGCACCCTTGAAAATGGGGGGGTAGGGCTTGCTCTCATGCCTCTATCACCTTGCTGGCAAAAGTTATGGCAATCCGGCATGAGCATGGTGGTTTTCATCCCTATATCCTAACCTAACCCTAACCTAACCCTAACTTGGCGGTGGCACCACTGGAAAGAGTGCCCTTGAAAATGGGGGGGTAGGGCTTGCTTTCGTGCCTCTATCGCCTTCCTGGCAAAAGTTATGGCAATCCGGCATGAGCATGGTGGTTTTCATCCCTAACCTAACCCTAACCTAACCTAACCCTAAAGGTGCTGTGGCTTAGTTGGTTAAAATGCTTGCCTAATACACAGGAGATTCTGGGTTCAAATCCCAGCAGTGCCTTTGTAGTGTGTTGTAGCCACTGAGTCTCTAAGATGTAAACGGCACTTTGTAGGAGGGCCAATCGGGTTGAGGCACTTGCTGACCTCATAGAGACTCGGTGGTGGCACCACTGGAAAGAGCACCCTCGAAAATGGGGGGGTAGGGCTTGCTTTCGTGCCTCTATCACCTTCCTGGCAAAAGTTATGGCAATCTGGCATGAGCATGGTGGTTTTCATCCCTATATCCCTAACCCAGACTTTTGCAGCAGAAGGTGCTGTGGCTTAGTTGGTTAAAGTGCCTGTCTAGTAAACAGGAGATCCTGGGTTCAAATCCCAGCAGTGCCTTTGTAGTGTGTTGTGCACCTCGGGAACTTAGATGTTTAGAGATGTGTGCTTTTCTAAAAGCCAACAAAAAAAGGTTATTCAAGTAAATTCATTCAAGCATGGTGGTTTTCATCCCTATATCCTAACTAACCTTAATAACCCTTAGAGCAATACCCACACAGTTACCCTTACAATAATACCCCCTTTGGGATGTATTTGTTTTATTTTATTTTAATAAGAGCTGTGTTTGTGTTCCTTTCCCGCTCTCGGGTGGGCTCTTAGTGGTCAGTTGAGGGAAGGACTGTGCACAACCAGGCCTGGGCCCTTTATTGAACCCAGGCCTTGGATTTTACATTTTCCTTACCCTAAACTAACTTTAACCTCCCCCTTTCCTCCTCTACTTAGGGAGCCTAACCCTAATCTTTTTTTCTTCTGGTAGACAGGTTTTTTATAATTAAATTCCTAGTCCAAAATTTGTTTATACCTTAATTTTAATCTGGGTAATTTATATATGTCCCTTAGGAGTGAATCTGATGAATGGTAGTGTGTTGAGGATGTATAACTGAATAACTGTGCCCATGCCTAGGAAGTTCCCACCGAAGGATTTAAACACCTGGAGGTGGGAGTTCCCCTACCCCTAAAACCTAACCTAGCTAGAGCCTGTTATATTATCCCCACACTAACAATATCAACAGTATAAAGATGGCTTTCCCCCCCCAAAAAAGGGAACAGAAGGGATATTAGTTATAGTACCACCCACATGTGTGTATGTGTGTATGTGTGTATATATATATATATATATATATATATATATATATATATATATATATATATATATATATATATAAAATGGATGGATATAAAATCCACTTCCTTCCTTACATAGCACTTTTCTCCCCCCCCATATATATATATATATTATTTATTTTTTTATCTGATTTTATTGATTAACTGGAACATGAACATGATTACCTAATTGGATGTGATGATACCATCATGTTTTGAATGGACCAATGACTGCTTCTATGTCGTTTACCAATATAGTAGGGCCCGCCTCACTAGGTTATTTCAGTGCAGGCTCTACTACTTTCTCAACATACATCTTGACAAAGCCAAACAGGCAAAATGTTGGTGTATTGTTTGTTTCAGTTTATGCACTTTTTTTATTTGAATGTTGCAACTTTTGTCATTGGATGGCATGGACCGTGGATTTACCACCCTGTTTTCTTAAAAGTGTTTCTTGATTTAATTGGATTACTTCAAACCTTTATTGGATCATACCAAGACAGGATATTCATGGCTTTTCATCCATGTTCTGTTCCCATACTGTGAAGACTTTGGTCTCTTGAAACAATGTCTGGAACAAGACAAAAGTTAATCAACTCAACACTCTCAACACCTAAAAGGAGGTAATACAGATTGTTTTATTACCCCAAAAGGTTAAAAGCTGTAAGATCTCTTCCAACTTGAGGGATAAAACTACTTTGTGGTTCCTCAGATGGGGTTGCTTCAACTTAATCTAGACTGAAGCCTACTT
>NW_026249624.1:0-13116 GCF_019703515.2 Myxocyprinus asiaticus
TTTCAGGCTGACGGCAAAGGTTAATGCGTTGGAGACACCCATCCGAATGCTGGTAGAGATCAGTAAGAAAGAGAAGCCGGCAGATACGGTTTTGAACACGGGTAGCAGAGTGAGCAACACAAACACTTTTGTTCCAGCTGTAGAGCCCCCGAAGCAGGGCGTTTGTGTGATGTCCCGGCAGCATTCTTGTAGGGAAAAGCGACATCAATCTCCCGTTCCTGTTAGGATTTCCAATTGATTCTCCCCACTCAGTGATGCACACACTGAGAATGTTGTTGAAAGCACACTTGTTATTGGTGACTATTGTAAGGAACGTGGAAATAGATACTCCAGCCACTATTGTTAAATGCATTTCTTGTGCCAGAGCATCTGACATCAGATCAAATTTACAAGTGCTGGCTAATGCTAAACGTAGATTATTTAAGGTTGTTATTCATGTCAGCACTAAAGATGTCTGGCTTTGCCAGTCAGAGATCACTACAGATAATGTTAAAGAGGTGTGTGAACTTGCAAAAATGATGTCAGACACTGTAATATGTCCTGGCCCCCTCCCTACTCATCGTGGTGACAAGGTTTATAGTAGATTAGTGTCACTGAATGGCTGGATGTCTGAGTGTTGTCCGGAGATTAGCATAGGATTCATGGGCAATTGGAAGTGTTTTTGGGGAAGACCTGACCTGCTAAAGAGAGACGGACTCCATTCCTTCAAGAAAGGTGCCACTCTCCTCTCTAGTAATATGGTTCATAATCTTATTAGTGATAATATTTGACTAACTGGGGCCCAGGTCAGGAAGCAGATAAACTGGCTAATCCGAAC
Source organism: Myxocyprinus asiaticus (assembly GCF_019703515.2). Taxonomy (NCBI): domain Eukaryota; kingdom Metazoa; phylum Chordata; class Actinopteri; order Cypriniformes; family Catostomidae; genus Myxocyprinus; species Myxocyprinus asiaticus. The sequence continues at coordinate 818 of NW_026249624.1, forward strand.
ATCTGCTTGTTGCCTTGAGACGTCACACAGGTCACATAAACTACAACACATAGGGTTAGGGTTGGTTAGGTTAGGGTTAGGTTAGGGATATAGGGATGAAAACCACCACGCTTGTGCCGGATTGCCATAACTTTTGCCAGCAAGGTGATAGAGGCATGAGAGCAAGCCCTACCCCCCCATTTTCAAGGGCACTCTTTCCAGTGGTGCCACCGCCGAGTCTCTAGTGAGGTCAGCAAGTGCCTCAACCCAATTGGCCCTCCTGCAAAGTGCCGTTTACATTTTAGAGACTTGGTGGCCGCAACACAATACAAAGGCACTGCTGGGATTTGAACCCATGACCTCCTGTTTACTAAACAGGCACTTTAACCAACTGAGCCACAGCACCTTCTGCTGCAAAGTCTCCATGGGAGGTCATCAGATCAAGGAATAGGCCATGCTATTGAGAGGATAAAAGTGTTTGTTTGAGAAAAGAGTTTTGGTGGTCAGATAGACTTGTTCGTTGGCCAAGTGAGCTTAGCAAAATGACTAAGAAAGTGACTCTGTTGGGACTTAAACCCACAACCTTTGAATGGCCACATTTTAGGGTTAGGATTAGGGTTAGGATATAGGGATGAAAACCACCATGCTCATGCCGGATTGCCATAACTTTTGCCAGCAAGGTGATAGAGGCATGAGAGCAAGCCCTACCCCCCCATTTTCGAGGGTGCTCTTTCCAGTGGTGCCACCACCGAGTCTCTATGAGGTCAGCAAGTGCCTCAACCCGATTAGCCTTCCTGCAAAGTGCCGTTTACATTTTAGAGACTCGGTGGCCACAACACACTACAAAGGCACTGCTGGGATGTGAACCCATGACTTCCTGTTTACTAAACAGGCACTTTAACCAACTGAGCCGCAGCACCTTCTGCTGCAAAGTCTCCATGGGAGGTCATCAGATCAAGGAATAGGCCATGCTATTGAGAGGATAAAAGTGTTTGTTTGAGAAAAGAGTTAGGGTTAGGTAGGATATAGGGTTAGGTTAGGGTTAGGGTTAGGATATAGGGATGAAAACCACCATGCTCATGCCAGATTGCCATAACTTTTGCCAGGAACGTGATAGAGGCATGAAAGCAAGCCCTACCCCCCCATTTTCGAGGGTGCTCTTTCCAGTGGTGCCATCACCAAGTCTCTATGAGGTCAGCAAGTGCCTCAACCCAATTGGCCCTCCTACAAAGCGCCGTTTACATCTTAGAGACTCAGCAGCCACAACACACTACAAAGGCACTGCTGGGATTTGAACCCAGGATCTCCTGTTTACTAGGCAAGCCTTTTAACCAACTAAGCCACAGCACCTTTTGCTGCAAAGTCTCCATGGGAGGTTATCAGATCAATGAATAGGCCATGCTATTGAGAGCATGAAAGTGTTTGTTTGAGAAAAGTGTTTTGGTGGTCAGATAGACTTGTTCATTGGCCAAGTGTGCTTAGCAAAAGGACTAAGGCAGTGACTCTGTTGGGACTTGAACCCACAATCTTTGAATGGCCACATTTTGTAATCTACAAGTCCAGGGTTAGGGTTAGGTTAGGTTAGGGTTAGGATATAGGGATGAAAACCACCATGCTCATGCCGGATAGGGTTAGGGTTAGGTTAGGGTTTAGGGTTAGGTAGGTTAGGTTAGGGTTAGGATATAGGGATGAAAACCACCATGCTCATGCCGGATTGCCATAACTCTTGCCAGGAAGGTGATAGAGGGACAAAAGCAAGCCCTACCCACCCATTTTCGAGGGTGCTCTTTCCAGTGGTGCCACTGCCAAGTCTTTATGAGGTCAGCAAGGTTAGGGTTAGGATATAGGGATGAAAACCACCATGCCCATGCCGGATTGCCATAACTCTTGCCAGGAAGGTGATAGAGGCACGAAAGCAAGCCCTACCCACCCATTTTCAAGGGTGCTCTTTCCAGTGGTGCCACTGCCAAGTCTCTATGAGGTCAGCAAGTGCCCCAACCTGATTTGCCCTCCTACAAAGTGCCGTTTACATTTTAGAGACTCGGCGGCCACAACACACTACAAAGGCACTGCTGGGATTTGAACCCATGACCTCCTGTTTACTAAACAGGCACTTTAACCAACTGAGCCACAGCACCTTCTGCTGCAAAGTCTCCATGGGAGGTCATCAGATCAAGGAATAGGCCATGCTATTGAGAGGATGAAAGTGTTTGTTTGAGAAAAGAGTTTTGGTGGTCAGATAGACTTGTTCGTTGGCCAAGTGTGCTTAGCAAAATGACTAAGGCAGTGACTCTGTTGGGACTTGAACCCACAGTTAGGGTTAGGTTAGGTTAGGATATAGGGATGAAAACCACCACGCTTATGCCGGATTGCCATAATTTAGGATTAGGATATAGGGATGAAAACCACCATGCTCATGCCGGATTGCCATAACTCTTGCCAGGAAGGTGATAGAGGGACGAAAGCAAGCCCTACCCACCCATTTTCGAGGGTGCTCTTTCCAGTGGTGCCACTGCCAAGTCTTTATGAGGTCAGCAAGGTTAGGGTTAGGATATAGGGATGAAAACCACCATGCTCATGCCGGATTGACATAACTCTTGCCAGGAAGGTGATAGAGGCACGGAAGCAAGCCCTACCCACCCATTTTCAAGGGTGCTCTTTCCAGTGGTGCCACTGCCAAGTCTCTATGAGGTCAGCAAGTGCCCCAACCTGATTTGTCCTCCTACAAAGTGCCGTTTACATTTTAGAGACTCGGCGGCCACAACACACTACAAAGGCACTGCTGGGATTTGAACCCATGACCTCCTGTTTACTAAACAGGCACTTTAACCAACTGAGCCACAGCACCTTCTGCTGCAAAGTCTCCATGGGAGGTCATCAGATCAAGGAATAGGCCATGCTATTGAGAGGATGAAAGTGTTTGTTTGAGAAAAGAGTTTTGGTGGTCAGATAGACTTGTTCGTTGGCCAAGTGTGCTTAGCAAAATGACTAAGGCAGTGACTCTGTTGGGACTTGAACCCACAGTTAGGGTTAGGTTAGGTTAGGATATAGGGATGAAAACCACCACGCTTATGCCGGATTGCCATAATTTAGGATTAGGATATAGGGATGAAAACCACCATGCTCATGCCGGATTGCCATAACTCTTGCCAGGAAGGTGATAGAGGGACGAAAGCAAGCCCTACCCCCCCATTTTCGAGGGTGCTCTTTCCAGTGGTGCCACCACCGAGTCTCTATGAGGTCAGCAAGTGCCTCAACCCGATTGGCCCTCCTACAAAGTGCCGTTTACATCTTAGAGACTCAGTGGCCACAACATACTACAAAGGCACTGCTGGGATTTGAACCCAGGATCTCCTGTGTATTAGGCAAGCATTTTAACCAACTAAGCCACAGCCCCTTTTGTTGCGAAGTCTCCATGGGAGGTCATCAGATCAATGAGTAGGCCATGCTATTGAGAACACGAATGTGTTTGAGAAAAGAGTTTTGGTGGTCAGATAGATTTGTTTGTTGGCCAAGTGTGCTTAGCAAATTGACTAAGACAGTGACTCTGTGGGGACTTGAACCCACAACCTTTGAATGGCCACATGTGGAAGTCCAATGCGCTATCCATTGCACCACAGAGCTCATCATGTTGTGTCGTCAACACTCTGAGGTTACACTCTCTGTAGTAAGGAAATCAACTTCCCAAGAATTAAGAATTGAACACACTTTCAATAGGAGGTGTCAGGACCTCCTATCCTCAGGATAGGTTAGGGTTAGGTTAGGATAGGATATAGGGATGAAAACCACCATGCTCATGCCGGATTGCCATAACTCTTGCCAGGAAGGTGATAGAGGCACGAAAGCAAGCCCTACCCACCCATTTTCAAGGGTGCTCTTTCCAGTGGTGCCACTGCCAAGTCTCTATGAGGTCAGCAAGTGCCCCAACCTGATTTGCCCTCCTACAAAGTGCCGTTTACATTTTAGAGACTCGGCGGCCACAACACACTACAAAGGCACTGCTGGGATTTGAACCCATGACCTCCTGTTTACTAAACAGGCACTTTAACCAACTGAGCCACAGCACCTTCTGCTGCAAAGTCTCCATGGGAGGTCATCAGATCAAGGAATAGGCCATGCTATTGAGAGGATGAAAGTGTTTGTTTGAGAAAAGAGTTTTGGTGGTCAGATAGACTTGTTCGTTGGCCAAGTGTGCTTAGCAAAATGACTAAGGCAGTGACTCTGTTGGGACTTGAACCCACAGTTAGGGTTAGGTTAGGTTAGGATATAGGGATGAAAACCACCACGCTTATGCCGGATTGCCATAATTTAGGATTAGGATATAGGGATGAAAACCACCATGCTCATGCCGGATTGCCATAACTCTTGCCAGGAAGGTGATAGAGGGACGAAAGCAAGCCCTACCCACCCATTTTCGAGGGTGCTCTTTCCAGTGGTGCCACTGCCAAGTCTTTATGAGGTCAGCAAGGTTAGGGTTAGGTTAGGGTTAGGATATAGGGATGAAAACCACCATGCTCATGCCGGATTGACATAACTCTTGCCAGGAAGGTGATAGAGGCACGGAAGCAAGCCCTACCCACCCATTTTCAAGGGTGCTCTTTCCAGTGGTGCCACTGCCAAGTCTCTATGAGGTCAGCAAGTGCCCCAACCTGATTTGTCCTCCTACAAAGTGCCGTTTACATTTTAGAGACTCGGCGGCCACAACACACTACAAAGGCACTGCTGGGATTTGAACCCATGACCTCCTGTTTACTAAACAGGCACTTTAACCAACTGAGCCACAGCACCTTCTGCTGCAAAGTCTCCATGGGAGGTCATCAGATCAAGGAATAGGCCATGCTATTGAGAGGATGAAAGTGTTTGTTTGAGAAAAGAGTTTTGGTGGTCAGATAGACTTGTTCGTTGGCCAAGTGTGCTTAGCAAAATGACTAAGGCAGTGACTCTGTTGGGACTTGAACCCACAGTTAGGGTTAGGTTAGGTTAGGATATAGGGATGAAAACCACCACGCTTATGCCGGATTGCCATAATTTAGGATTAGGATATAGGGATGAAAACCACCATGCTCATGCTGGATTGCCATAACTCTTGCCAGGAAGGTGATAGAGGGACGAAAGCAAGCCCTACCCACCCATTTTCGAGGGTGCTCTTTCCAGTGGTGCCACTGCCAAGTCTTTATGAGGTCAGCAAGGTTAGGGTTAGGTTAGGTTTAGGATATAGGGATGAAAACCACCATGCTCATGCCGGATTGACATAACTCTTGCCAGGAAGGTGATAGAGGCACGAAAGCAAGCCCTACCCACCCATTTTCAAGGGTGCTCTTTCCAGTGGTGCCACTGCCAAGTCTCTATGAGGTCAGCAAGTGCCCCAACCTGATTTGCCCTCCTACAAAGTGCCGTTTACATTTTAGAGACTCGGCGGCCACAACACACTACAAAGGCACTGCTGGGATTTGAACCCATGACCTCCTGTTTACTAAACAGGCACTTTAACCAACTGAGCCACAGCACCTTCTGCTGCAAAGTCTCCATGGGAGGTCATCAGATCAAGGAATAGGCCATGCTATTGAGAGGATGAAAGTGTTTGTTTGAGAAAAGAGTTTTGGTGGTCAGATAGATTTGTTTGTTGGCCAAGTGTGCTTAGCAAATTGACTAAGACAGTGACTCTGTGGGGACTTGAACCCACAACCTTTGAATGGCCACATGTGGAAGTCCAATGCGCTATCCATTGCACCACAGAGCTCATCATATTGTGTCGTCAACACTCTGAGGTTACACTCTCTGTAGTAAGGAAATCAACTTCCAAGAATTAAGAATTGAACACACTTTCAATAGGAGGTGTCAGGACCTCCTATCCTCAGGATAGGTTAGGGTTAGTGTTAGGGTTAGGGTTAGGTAGGATATAGGGATGAAAACCACCATGCTCATGCCGGATTGACATAACTCTTGCCAGGAAGGTGATAGAGGCACGAAAGCAAGCCCTACCCACCCATTTTCAAGGGTGCTCTTTCCAGTGGTGCCACTGCCAAGTCTCTATGAGGTCAGCAAGTGCCCCAACCTGATTTGCCCTCCTACAAAGTGCCGTTTACATTTTAGAGACTCGGCGGCCACAACACACTACAAAGGCACTGCTGGTATTTGAACCCATGACCTCCTGTTTACTAAACAGGCACTTTAACCAACTGAGCCACAGCACCTTCTGCTGCAAAGTCTCCATGGGAGGTCATCAGATCAAGGAATAGGCCATGCTATTGAGAGGATGAAAGTGTTTGTTTGAGAAAAGAGTTTTGGTGGTCAGATAGATTTGTTTGTTGGCCAAGTGTGCTTAGCAAATTGACTAAGACAGTGACTCTGTGGGGACTTGAACCCACAACCTTTGAATGGCCACATGTGGAAGTCCAATGCGCTATCCATTGCACCACAGAGCTCATCATGTTGTGTCGTCAACACTCTGAGGTTACACTCTCTGTAGTAAGGAAATCAACTTCCCAAGAATTAAGAATTGAACACACTTTCAATAGGAGGTGTCAGGACCTCCTATTCTCAGGATAGGTTAGGGTTAGGTTAGGATAGGATATAGGGATGAAAACCACCATGCTCATGCCGGATTGCCATAACTCTTGCCAGGAAGGTGATAGAGGCACGAAAGCAAGCCCTACCCACCCATTTTCAAGGGTGCTCTTTCCAGTGGTGCCACTGCCAAGTCTCTATGAGGTCAGCAAGTGCCCCAACCTGATTTGCCCTCCTACAAAGTGCCGTTTACATTTTAGAGACTCGGCGGCCACAACACACTACAAAGGCACTGCTGGGATTTGAACCCATGACCTCCTGTTTACTAAACAGGCACTTTAACCAACTGAGCCACAGCACCTTCTGCTGCAAAGTCTCCATGGGAGGTCATCAGATCAAGGAATAGGCCATGCTGTTGAGAGGATGAAAGTGTTTGTTTGAGAAAAGAGTTTTGGTGGTCAGATAGATTTGTTTGTTGGCCAAGTGTGCTTAGCAAATTGACTAAGACAGTGACTCTGTGGGGACTTGAACCCACAACCTTTGAATGGCCACATGTGGAAGTCCAATGCGCTATCCATTGCACCACAGAGCTCATCATGTTGTGTCGTCAACACTCTGAGGTTACACTCTCTGTAGTAAGGAAATCAACTTCCCAAGAATTAAGAATTGAACACACTTTCAATAGGAGGTGTCAGGACCTCCTATCCTCAGGATAGGTTAGGGTTAGTGTTAGGGTTAGGGCTAGGTCAGGGTTAGGTTAGGTTAGGGTTAGGGCTAGGGTTAGGGCTAGGCTAGGGTTAGGCCAGGGTTAGGGTTAGGGTTAGGGCTAGGTTAGGCTAGGTTAGGTTAGGCTAGGCTAGGGCCAGGTCAGGCTAGGGTCAGGCTAGGGCCAGGGCCAGGCCAGGCCAGGGCCAGGGCCAGGCCAGGGCCAGGGCCAGGGCCAGGCCAGGGCCAGGCCAGGCCAGGCCAGGCCAGGGCCAGGCCAGGGCCAGGCCAGGCCAGGCCAGGCCAGGCCAGGGCCAGGCCAGGCCAGGCCAGGCCAGGCCAGGCCAGGCCAGGCCAGGCCAGGCCAGGCCAGGCCAGGCCAGGCCAGGGCCAGGCCAGGGCCAGGGCCAGGCCAGGCCAGGCCAGGCCAGGCCAGGCCAGGCCAGGCCAGGCCAGGCCAGGCCAGGCCAGGCCAGGCCAGGCCAGGCCAGGCCAGGCCAGGCCAGGGCCAGGCCAGGCCAGGGCCAGGCCAGGCCAGGCCAGGCCAGGCCAGGGCCAGGCCAGGCCAGGCCAGGCCAGGCCAGGCCAGGCCAGGCCAGGCCAGGCCAGGCCAGGCCAGGCCAGGGCCAGGCCAGGCCAGGCCAGGCCAGGGCCAGGCCAGGCCAGGCCAGGCCAGGCCAGGCCAGGCCAGGCCAGGCCAGGCCAGGCCAGGCCAGGCCAGGCCAGGCCAGGGCCAGGCCAGGGCCAGGCCAGGCCAGGCCAGGCCAGGCCAGGCCAGGCCAGGCCAGGCCAGGCCAGGCCAGGCCAGGCCAGGCCAGGCCAGGGCCAGGCCAGGCCAGGCCAGGCCAGGCCAGGGCCAGGCCAGGCCAGGCCAGGCCAGGCCAGGCCAGGCCAGGCCAGGCCAGGCCAGGCCAGGCCAGGCCAGGGCCAGGCCAGGCCAGGCCAGGCCAGGCCAGGCCAGGCCAGGCCAGGCCAGGCCAGGCCAGGCCAGGCCAGGCCAGGCCAGGGCCAGGCCAGGCCAGGCCAGGCCAGGCCAGGCCAGGCCAGGCCAGGCCAGGCCAGGCCAGGCCAGGCCAGGCCAGGCCAGGGCCAGGCCAGGCCAGGGCCAGGCCAGGGCCAGGCCAGGCCAGGCCAGGCCAGGCCAGGGCCAGGCCAGGGCCAGGCCAGGCCAGGGCCAGGCCAGGCCAGGCCAGGGCCAGGCCAGGCCAGGCCAGGCCAGGGCCAGGCCAGGCCAGGCCAGGCCAGGCCAGGCCAGGGCCAGGCCAGGCCAGGGCCAGGGCCAGGCCAGGGCCAGGCCAGGCCAGGCCAGGCCAGGCCAGGCCAGGCCAGGGCCAGGGCCAGGCCAGGGCCAGGCCAGGGCCAGGCCAGGCCAGGCCAGGGCCAGGCCAGGGCCAGGCCAGGCCAGGCCAGGCCAGGCCAGGGCCAGGCCAGGCCAGGCCAGGGCCAGGCCAGGCCAGGCCAGGCCAGGCCAGGCCAGGCCAGGCCAGGCCAGGCCAGGCCAGGCCAGGCCAGGCCAGGGCCAGGCCAGGCCAGGGCCAGGCCAGGCCAGGCCAGGGCCAGGCCAGGCCAGGCCAGGCCAGGCCAGGGCCAGGGCCAGGGCCAGGCCAGGCCAGGCCAGGCCAGGCCAGGCCAGGCCAGGCCAGGCCAGGCCAGGCCAGGCCAGGGCCAGGCCAGGCCAGGGCCAGGCCAGGGCCAGGCCAGGCCAGGCCAGGCCAGGCCAGGGCCAGGCCAGGCCAGGCCAGGCCAGGGCCAGGCCAGGCCAGGCCAGGCCAGGCCAGGGCCAGGCCAGGCCAGGCCAGGCCAGGCCAGGCCAGGCCAGGCCAGGGCCAGGCCAGGCCAGGCCAGGCCAGGCCAGGCCAGGCCAGGCCAGGGCCAGGCCAGGCCAGGCCAGGGCCAGGCCAGGCCAGGCCAGGCCAGGCCAGGCCAGGCCAGGGCCAGGCCAGGCCAGGCCAGGCCAGGCCAGGCCAGGGCCAGGCCAGGCCAGGCCAGGCCAGGCCAGGCCAGGCCAGGCCAGGCCAGGCCAGGCCAGGCCAGGCCAGGGCCAGGCCAGGCCAGGCCAGGGCCAGGCCAGGCCAGGCCAGGCCAGGCCAGGCCAGGCCAGGGCCAGGCCAGGCCAGGGCCAGGCCAGGCCAGGCCAGGCCAGGCCAGGCCAGGCCAGGCCAGGGCCAGGCCAGGCCAGGCCAGGGCCAGGGCCAGGCCAGGCCAGGCCAGGCCAGGCCAGGCCAGGCCAGGGCCAGGCCAGGGCCAGGCCAGGCCAGGCCAGGCCAGGCCAGGGCCAGGCCAGGCCAGGCCAGGCCAGGCCAGGCCAGGGCCAGGCCAGGCCAGGGCCAGGGCCAGGGCCAGGCCAGGCCAGGCCAGGCCAGGCCAGGCCAGGGCCAGGCCAGGGCCAGGGCCAGGCCAGGCCAGGCCAGGGCCAGGCCAGGCCAGGCCAGGCCAGGGCCAGGGCCAGGCCAGGCCAGGCCAGGCCAGGCCAGGCCAGGCCAGGGCCAGGGCCAGGCCAGGCCAGGCCAGGCCAGGGCCAGGCCAGGCCAGGCCAGGCCAGGCCAGGCCAGGCCAGGGCCAGGGCCAGGCCAGGGCCAGGCCAGGCCAGGCCAGGGCCAGGCCAGGCCAGGCCAGGGCCAGGGCCAGGGCCAGGCCAGGCCAGGCCAGGCCAGGGCCAGGCCAGGGCCAGGGCCAGGCCAGGCCAGGGCCAGGCCAGGCCAGGCCAGGGCCAGGCCAGGCCAGGCCAGGCCAGGCCAGGCCAGGCCAGGCCAGGGCCAGGCCAGGCCAGGCCAGGGCCAGGCCAGGCCAGGCCAGGCCAGGCCAGGCCAGGGCCAGGGCCAGGCCAGGCCAGGCCAGGCCAGGGCCAGGCCAGGCCAGGGCCAGGGCCAGGCCAGGCCAGGGCCAGGGCCAGGCCAGGCCAGGCCAGGGCCAGGCCAGGCCAGGCCAGGCCAGGGCCAGGCCAGGCCAGGCCAGGCCAGGCCAGGCCAGGCCAGGCCAGGCCAGGCCAGGCCAGGCCAGGCCAGGCCAGGCCAGGCCAGGCCAGGCCAGGCCAGGCCAGGCCAGGCCAGGGCCAGGCCAGGCCAGGCCAGGCCAGGCCAGGCCAGGCCAGGCCAGGCCAGGCCAGGCCAGGCCAGGCCAGGGCCAGGCCAGGGCCAGGCCAGGCCAGGCCAGGCCAGGCCAGGCCAGGCCAGGGCCAGGCCAGGCCAGGCCAGGGCCAGGGCCAGGCCAGGGCCAGGCCAGGCCAGGCCAGGCCAGGCCAGGCCAGGCCAGGGCCAGGCCAGGCCAGGCCAGGCCAGGCCAGGGCCAGGCCAGGCCAGGGCCAGGGCCAGGCCAGGGCCAGGCCAGGCCAGGCCAGGCCAGGCCAGGGCCAGGCCAGGCCAGGCCAGGCCAGGCCAGGGCCAGGCCAGGCCAGGCCAGGGCCAGGCCAGGGCCAGGCCAGGCCAGGCCAGGCCAGGCCAGGCCAGGCCAGGCCAGGCCAGGCCAGGGCCAGGCCAGGCCAGGCCAGGGCCAGGCCAGGCCAGGCCAGGCCAGGCCAGGCCAGGCCAGGGCCAGGCCAGGCCAGGCCAGGCCAGGCCAGGCCAGGCCAGGCCAGGCCAGGCCAGGCCAGGCCAGGCCAGGCCAGGCCAGGGCCAGGCCAGGCCAGGGCCAGGCCAGGCCAGGCCAGGGCCAGGCCAGGCCAGGCCAGGCCAGGCCAGGCCAGGCCAGGCCAGGGCCAGGCCAGGCCAGGCCAGGCCAGGCCAGGCCAGGCCAGGCCAGGCCAGGGCCAGGGCCAGGCCAGGCCAGGCCAGGCCAGGCCAGGGCCAGGCCAGGCCAGGCCAGGGCCAGGCCAGGCCAGGCCAGGCCAGGGCCAGGCCAGGCCAGGCCAGGCCAGGGCCAGGCCAGGCCAGGCCAGGCCAGGCCAGGCCAGGCCAGGCCAGGCCAGGGCCAGGGCCAGGCCAGGCCAGGCCAGGCCAGGCCAGGCCAGGCCAGGCCAGGCCAGGCCAGGCCAGGGCCAGGCCAGGCCAGGCCAGGCCAGGCCAGGCCAGGCCAGGCCAGGCCAGGCCAGGCCAGGCCAGGCCAGGCCAGGCCAGGCCAGGCCAGGCCAGGGCCAGGCCAGGCCAGGCCAGGCCAGGCCAGGCCAGGCCAGGGCCAGGGCCAGGCCAGGCCAGGCCAGGCCAGGGCCAGGCCAGGCCAGGGCCAGGCCAGGCCAGGCCAGGGCCAGGCCAGGCCAGGGCCAGGCCAGGCCAGGGCCAGGCCAGGCCAGGCCAGGGCCAGGGCCAGGGCCAGGCCAGGCCAGGCCAGGCCAGGCCAGGGCCAGGGCCAGGGCCAGGCCAGGCCAGGGCCAGGCCAGGCCAGGGCCAGGCCAGGGCCAGGCCAGGCCAGGCCAGGCCAGGCCAGGGCCAGGCCAGGCCAGGCCAGGGCCAGGCCAGGCCAGGCCAGGCCAGGCCAGGCCAGGCCAGGCCAGGCCAGGGCCAGGGCCAGGCCAGGCCAGGCCAGGCCAGGGCCAGGCCAGGCCAGGCCAGGCCAGGCCAGGGCCAGGGCCAGGCCAGGCCAGGCCAGGCCAGGCCAGGCCAGGCCAGGCCAGGCCAGGCCAGGCCAGGCCAGGCCAGGCCAGGCCAGGCCAGGCCAGGCCAGGGCCAGGGCCAGGCCAGGCCAGGCCAGGCCAGGGCCAGGCCAGGCCAGGCCAGGCCAGGCCAGGCCAGGCCAGGGCCAGGCCAGGGCCAGGCCAGGCCAGGGCCAGGCCAGGGCCAGGGCCAGGCCAGGCCAGGCCAGGCCAGGCCAGGGCCAGGGCCAGGGCCAGGGCCAGGCCAGGCCAGGCCAGGCCAGGGCCAGGCCAGGGCCAGGGCCAGGGCCAGGCCAGGGCCAGGGCCAGGCCAGGCCAGGCCAGGCCAGGCCAGGCCAGGGCCAGGCCAGGCCAGGCCAGGCCAGGGCCAGGGCCAGGCCAGGCCAGGCCAGGCCAGGGCCAGGCCAGGCCAGGCCAGGCCAGGGCCAGGGCCAGGCCAGCCAGGGCCAGGCCAGGCCAGGCCAGGCCAGGCCAGGCCAGGCCAGGCCAGGCCAGGGCCAGGGCCAGGGCCAGGGCCAGGCCAGGCCAGGCCAGGGCCAGGGCCAGGCCAGGCCAGGCCAGGGCCAGGGCCAGGCCAGGCCAG
>NW_026249625.1:0-7500 GCF_019703515.2 Myxocyprinus asiaticus
TAAAGTGGTGTGCATTTAGGAATAGGGAATTGTAATATCCTAAGCCTAGGCCCCAAAGGGCCCAGGCCCGGTTGTGCACAGGCCTTCTCTCAACTGGTCGCTTCCAGTGGGCCCAAAGCTCCGGTGAGAGGATCAAGCAGAGAGCCCCAGCCACCCAGTCTGTGTTGACTCCAACACATAAGCTAATAATAGTTTTTTGTGGGTTGAAATAAGTAGGGCTGCATCAGGTGGGGTTCAAAAATCTAGGTTTCCATTAGAAAGGGTTAGAGGTGTTAAGGGTAGGTTTTGAGTGGGTGTAGGTGTAAAGATTTAGGTGTAAGGGTTAGTTTTAAGGAGGTTTAGGTGTAAGGGTAGGTTTTAAGTGGGTTAAGGTTAGGATAGGTTTTGAGTGGGTGTAGGTGTAAAGTTTTAGGTGTAAGGGTTAATTTTGAGAGGGTTTAGGTGTAAGGGTAGGTTATGTTAGGTTAGGGTTAGGGTAAGGTTAGGTTAGGGTTAGGGTTAGGTTATGGTTAGGGTTAGGGTTAGGTTAGGGTTAGGTTAGGGTTAGGGAATTGTAATATCCTAAGCCTAGGCCCCAAAGGGACCAGGCCCGGTTGGGTTAGGGTTAGGGTTATGTTAGGTTAGGGTTAGGGTTAGGGTTAGGTTAGGGTTAGGGTTAGTTAGGGTTAGGGTTAGGTTAGGGTTAGGGTTAGGGTTAGGGTTAGGGTTAGGGTTAGGGTTAGGTTAGGGTTAGGGTTAGGTTAGGTTAGGTATAGGTTAGGGTTAGGGTTAGGGTTAGGGTTAGGGTTAGGGTTAGGGTTAGGGTTAGGGTTAGGGTTAGGGTTAGGTTAGGGTTAGGTTAGGGTTAGGGTTAGGGTTAGGGTTAGGGTTAGGGTTAGGGTTAGGGTTAGGGTTAGGGTTAGGGTTAGGTTAGGGTTAGGGTTAGGTTAGGGTTAGGGTTAGGGTTAGGGTTAGTGTTAGGGTTAGGTTAGGTTAGGGTTAGGGTTAGGGTTAGGGTTAGGGTTAGGGTTAGGGTTAGGGTTAGGGTTAGGGGTTAGGGTTAGGGTTTAGGGTTAGGGTTAGGGTTAGGGGTTAGGGTTAGGGTTAGGGTTAGGGTTAGGGTTAGGGTTAGGTTAGGTTAGGGGTTAGGTTAGGGTTAGGGTTAGGGTTAGGGTTAGGGTTAGGGTTAGGGTTAGGGTTAGGTTAGGGTTAGGGTTAGGGTTAGGGTTAGGGTTAGGTTAGGGTTAGGGTTAGGGTTAGGGTTAGGGTTAGGGTTAGGGTTAGGGTTAGGGTTAGGGTTAGGGTTAGGGTTAGGGTTAGGGTTAGGGTTAGGGTTAGGGTTAGGGTTAGGGTTAGGGTTAGGGTTAGGGTTAGGGTTAGGGTTAGGGTTAGGGTTAGGGTTAGGGTTAGGGTTAGGGTTAGGGTTAGGGTTAGGGTTAGGGTTAGGGTTAGGGTTAGGGTTAGGGTTAGGGTTAGGGTTAGGGTTAGGGTTAGGGTTAGGGTTAGGTTAGGGTTAGGGTTAGGGTTAGGGTTAGGGTTAGGGTTAGGGTTAGGGTTAGGGTTAGGGTTAGGTTAGGGTTAGGGTTAGGGTTAGGGTTAGGGTTAGGGTTAGGGTTAGGAGGTTAGGGTTAGGGTTAGGGTTAGGTTAGGGTTAGGGTTAGGGTTAGGGTTAGGGTTAGGGTTAGGGTTAGGGTTAGGGTTAGGGTTAGGGTTAGGTTAGGGTTAGGGTTAGGGTTAGGGTTAGGGTTAGGGTTAGGGTTAGGGTTAGGTTAGGGTTAGGGTTAGGGTTAGGGTTAGGGTTAGGGTTAGGGTTAGGGTTAGGGTTAGGGTTAGGGTTAGGGTTAGGGTTAGGTTAGGGTTAGGGTTAGGTTAGGTTAGGGTTAGGGTTAGGGTTAGGGTTAGGGTTAGGGTTAGGGTTAGGGTTAGGGTTAGGGTTAGGGTTAGGGTTAGGGTTAGGGTTAGGGTTAGGGTTAGGGTTAGGGTTAGGGTTAGGGTTAGGGTTAGGGTTAGGGTTAGGGTTAGGGTTAGGGTTAGGGTTAGGGTTAGGGTTAGGGTTAGGGTTAGGGTTAGGGTTAGGGTTAGGGTTAGGGTTAGGGTTAGGGTTAGGGTTAGGGTTAGGGTTAGGGTTAGGGTTAGGGTTAGGGTTAGGGTTAGGGTTAGGGTTAGGTTAGGGTTAGGGTTAGGGTTAGGGTTAGGGTTAGGGTTAGGGTTAGGGTTAGGGTTAGGGTTAGGGTTAGGGTTAGGGTTAGGGTTAGGGTTAGGGTTAGGGTTAGGGTTAGGGTTAGGGTTAGGGTTAGGGTTAGGGTTAGGGTTAGGGTTAGGGTTAGGGTTAGGGTTAGGGTTAGGGTTAGGGTTAGGGTTAGGGTTAGGGTTAGGGTTAGGGTTAGGGTTAGGGTTAGGGTTAGGGTTAGGGTTAGGGTTAGGGTTAGGGTTAGGGTTAGGGTTAGGTTAGGGTTAGGGTTAGGGTTAGGGTTAGGGTTAGGGTTAGGGTTAGGGTTAGGGTTAGGGTTAGGGTTAGGGTTAGGGTTAGGGTTAGGGTTAGGGTTAGGGTTAGGGTTAGGGTTAGGGTTAGGGTTAGGGTTAGGGTTAGGGTTAGGGTTAGGGTTAGGGTTAGGGTTAGGGTTAGGGTTAGGGTTAGGTTAGGGTTAGGGTTAGGGTTAGGGTTAGGGTTAGGGTTAGGGTTAGGGTTAGGGTTAGGGTTAGGGTTAGGGTTAGGGTTAGGGTTAGGGTTAGGGTTAGGGTTAGGGTTAGGGTTAGGGTTAGGGTTAGGGTTAGGGTTAGGGTTAGGGTTAGGGTTAGGGTTAGGTTAGGTTAGGGTTAGGGTTAGGGTTAGGGTTAGGGTTAGGGTTAGGGTTAGGGTTAGGGTTAGGGTTAGGGTTAGGGTTAGGGTTAGGGTTAGGGTTAGGGTTAGGGTTAGGGTTAGGGTTAGGGTTAGGGTTAGGGTTAGGGTTAGGGTTAGGGTTAGGGTTAGGGTTAGGGTTAGGGTTAGGGTTAGGGTTAGGGTTAGGGTTAGGGTTAGGGTTAGGGTTAGGGTTAGGGTTAGGGTTAGGGTTAGGGTTAGGGTTAGGGTTAGGGTTAGGGTTAGGGTTAGGTTAGGGTTAGGGTTAGGGTTAGGGTTAGGGTTAGGGTTAGGGTTAGGGTTAGGGTTAGGGTTAGGGTTAGGGTTAGGTTAGGGTTAGGGTTAGGGTTAGGGTTAGGGTTAGGGTTAGGGTTAGGGTTAGGGTTAGGGTTAGGGTTAGGGTTAGGGTTAGGGTTAGGTTAGGGTTAGGGTTAGGGTTAGGGTTAGGGTTAGGGTTAGGGTTAGGGTTAGGGTTAGGGTTAGGGTTAGGGTTAGGGTTAGGGTTAGGGTTAGGGTTAGGGTTAGGGTTAGGGTTAGGGTTAGGGTTAGGGTTAGGGTTAGGGTTAGGGTTAGGGTTAGGGTTAGGGTTAGGGTTAGGGTTAGGGTTAGGGTTAGGGTTAGGGTTAGGGTTAGGGTTAGGGTTAGGGTTAGGGTTAGGGTTAGGGTTAGGGTTAGGGTTAGGGTTAGGGTTAGGGTTAGGGTTAGGGTTAGGGTTAGGGTTAGGGTTAGGGTTAGGGTTAGGGTTAGGGTTAGGGTTAGGGTTAGGGTTAGGGTTAGGGTTAGGGTTAGGGTTAGGGTTAGGGTTAGGGTTAGGGTTAGGGTTAGGGTTAGGGTTAGGGTTAGGGTTAGGGTTAGGTTAGGGTTAGGGTTAGGGTTAGGGTTAGGGTTAGGGTTAGGGTTAGGGTTAGGGTTAGGGTTAGGGTTAGGTTAGGGTTAGGGTTAGGGTTAGGGTTAGGGTTAGGGTTAGGGTTAGGGTTAGGGTTAGGGTTAGGGTTAGGGTTAGGGTTAGGGTTAGGGTTAGGGTTAGGGTTAGGGTTAGGGTTAGGGTTAGGGTTAGGGTTAGGGTTAGGGTTAGGGTTAGGGTTAGGGTTAGGGTTAGGGTTAGGGTTAGGGTTAGGGTTAGGGTTAGGGTTAGGGTTAGGGTTAGGGTTAGGGTTAGGGTTAGGGTTAGGGTTAGGGTTAGGGTTAGGGTTAGGGTTAGGGTTAGGGTTAGGGTTAGGGTTAGGGTTAGGGTTAGGGTTAGGGTTAGGGTTAGGGTTAGGGTTAGGGTTAGGGTTAGGGTTAGGGTTAGGGTTAGGGTTAGGGTTAGGGTTAGGGTTAGGGTTAGGGTTAGGGTTAGGGTTAGGGTTAGGGTTAGGGTTAGGGTTAGGGTTAGGTTAGGGTTAGGGTTAGGGTTAGGGTTAGGGTTAGGGTTAGGGTTAGGGTTAGGGTTAGGGTTAGGGTTAGGGTTAGGGTTAGGGTTAGGGTTAGGGTTAGGGTTAGGGTTAGGGTTAGGGTTAGGGTTAGGGTTAGGGTTAGGGTTAGGGTTAGGGTTAGGGTTAGGGTTAGGGTTAGGGTTAGGGTTAGGGTTAGGGTTAGGGTTAGGTTAGGGTTAGGGTTAGGGTTAGGGTTAGGGTTAGGGTTAGGGTTAGGGTTAGGGTTAGGGTTAGGGTTAGGGTTAGGGTTAGGGTTAGGGTTAGGGTTAGGGTTAGGGTTAGGGTTAGGGTTAGGGTTAGGGTTAGGGTTAGGGTTAGGGTTAGGGTTAGGGTTAGGGTTAGGGTTAGGGTTAGGGTTAGGGTTAGGGTTAGGGTTAGGGTTAGGGTTAGGGTTAGGGTTAGGGTTAGGGTTAGGGTTAGGGTTAGGGTTAGGGTTAGGGTTAGGGTTAGGGTTAGGGTTAGGGTTAGGGTTAGGGTTAGGGTTAGGTTAGGGTTAGGGTTAGGGTTAGGGTTAGGGTTAGGGTTAGGGTTAGGGTTAGGGTTAGGGTTAGGGTTAGGGTTAGGGTTAGGGTTAGGGTTAGGGTTAGGTTAGGGTTAGGGTTAGGGTTAGGGTTAGGGTTAGGGTTAGGGTTAGGGTTAGGGTTAGGGTTAGGGTTAGGGTTAGGGTTAGGGTTAGGGTTAGGGTTAGGGTTAGGGTTAGGGTTAGGGTTAGGGTTAGGGTTAGGGTTAGGGTTAGGGTTAGGGTTAGGGTTAGGGTTAGGGTTAGGGTTAGGGTTAGGGTTAGGGTTAGGGTTAGGGTTAGGGTTAGGGTTAGGGTTAGGGTTAGGGTTAGGGTTAGGGTTAGGGTTAGGGTTAGGGTTAGGGTTAGGGTTAGGGTTAGGGTTAGGGTTAGGTTAGGGTTAGGGTTAGGGTTAGGGTTAGGGTTAGGGTTAGGTTAGGGTTAGGGTTAGGGTTAGGGTTAGGGTTAGGGTTAGGGTTAGGGTTAGGGTTAGGGTTAGGGTTAGGGTTAGGGTTAGGGTTAGGGTTAGGGTTAGGGTTAGGGTTAGGGTTAGGGTTAGGGTTAGGGTTAGGGTTAGGGTTAGGGTTAGGGTTAGGGTTAGGGTTAGGGTTAGGGTTAGGGTTAGGGTTAGGGTTAGGGTTAGGGTTAGGGTTAGGGTTAGGGTTAGGGTTAGGGTTAGGGTTAGGGTTAGGGTTAGGGTTAGGGTTAGGGTTGGGGTTAGGGTTAGGGTTAGGGTTAGGGTTAGGGTTAGGGTTAGGGTTAGGGTTAGGGTTAGGGTTAGGGTTAGGGTTAGGGTTAGGGTTAGGGTTAGGGTTAGGGTTAGGGTTAGGGTTAGGGTTAGGGTTAGGGTTAGGGTTAGGGTTAGGGTTAGGGTTAGGGTTAGGGTTAGGGTTAGGGTTAGGGTTAGGGTTAGGGTTAGGGTTAGGGTTAGGGTTAGGGTTAGGGTTAGGGTTAGGGTTAGGGTTAGGGTTAGGGTTAGGGTTAGGGTTAGGGTTAGGGTTAGGGTTAGGGTTAGGGTTAGGGTTAGGGTTAGGGTTAGGGTTAGGGTTAGGGTTAGGGTTAGGGTTAGGGTTAGGGTTAGGGTTAGGGTTAGGGTTAGGGTTAGGGTTAGGGTTAGGGTTAGGGTTAGGGTTAGGGTTAGGGTTAGGGTTAGGGTTAGGGTTAGGGTTAGGGTTAGGGTTAGGGTTAGGGTTAGGGTTAGGGTTAGGGTTAGGGTTAGGGTTAGGGTTAGGGTTAGGGTTAGGGTTAGGGTTAGGGTTAGGGTTAGGGTTAGGGTTAGGGTTAGGGTTAGGGTTAGGGTTAGGGTTAGGGTTAGGGTTAGGGTTAGGGTTAGGGTTAGGGTTAGGGTTAGGGTTAGGGTTAGGGTTAGGGTTAGGGTTAGGGTTAGGGTTAGGGTTAGGGTTAGGGTTAGGGTTAGGGTTAGGGTTAGGGTTAGGGTTAGGGTTAGGGTTAGGGTTAGGGTTAGGGTTAGGGTTAGGGTTAGGGTTAGGGTTAGGGTTAGGGTTAGGGTTAGGGTTAGGGTTAGGGTTAGGGTTAGGGTTAGGGTTAGGGTTAGGGTTAGGGTTAGGGTTAGGGTTAGGGTTAGGGTTAGGGTTAGGGTTAGGGTTAGGGTTAGGGTTAGGGTTAGGGTTAGGGTTAGGGTTAGGGTTAGGGTTAGGGTTAGGGTTAGGGTTAGGGTTAGGGTTAGGGTTAGGGTTAGGGTTAGGGTTAGGGTTAGGGTTAGGGTTAGGGTTAGGGTTAGGGTTAGGGTTAGGGTTAGGGTTAGGGTTAGGGTTAGGGTTAGGGTTAGGGTTAGGGTTAGGGTTAGGGTTAGGGTTAGGGTTAGGGTTAGGGTTAGGGTTAGGGTTAGGGTTAGGGTTAGGGTTAGGGTTAGGGTTAGGGTTAGGGTTAGGGTTAGGGTTAGGGTTAGGGTTAGGGTTAGGGTTAGGGTTAGGGTTAGGGTTAGGGTTAGGGTTAGGGTTAGGTTAGGGTTAGGGTTAGGGTTAGGGTTAGGGTTAGGGTTAGGGTTAGGGTTAGGGTTAGGGTTAGGGTTAGGGTTAGGGTTAGGGTTAGGGTTAGGGTTAGGGTTAGGGTTAGGGTTAGGGTTAGGGTTAGGGTTAGGGTTAGGGTTAGGGTTAGGGTTAGGGTTAGGGTTAGGGTTAGGGTTAGGGTTAGGGTTAGGGTTAGGGTTAGGGTTAGGGTTAGGGTTAGGGTTAGGGTTAGGGTTAGGGTTAGGGTTAGGGTTAGGGTTAGGGTTAGGGTTAGGGTTAGGGTTAGGGTTAGGGTTAGGGTTAGGGTTAGGGTTAGGGTTAGGGTTAGGGTTAGGGTTAGGGTTAGGGTTAGGGTTAGGGTTAGGGTTAGGGTTAGGGTTAGGGTTAGGGTTAGGGTTAGGGTTAGGGTTAGGGTTAGGGTTAGGGTTAGGGTTAGGGTTAGGGTTAGGGTTAGGGTTAGGGTTAGGGTTAGGGTTAGGGTTAGGGTTAGGGTTAGGGTTAGGGTTAGGGTTAGGGTTAGGGTTAGGGTTAGGGTTAGGGTTAGGGTTAGGGTTAGGGTTAGGGTTAGGGTTAGGGTTAGGGTTAGGGTTAGGGTTAGGGTTAGGGTTAGGGTTAGGGTTAGGGTTAGGGTTAGGGTTAGGGTTAGGGTTAGGGTTAGGGTTAGGGTTAGGGTTAGGGTTAGGGTTAGGGTTAGGGTTAGGGTTAGGGTTAGGGTTAGGGTTAGGGGTTAGGGTTAGGGTTAGGGTTAGGGTTAGGGTTAGGGTTAGGGTTAGGGTTAGGGTTAGGGTTAGGGTTAGG
>NW_026249626.1:10000-12627 GCF_019703515.2 Myxocyprinus asiaticus
CCTAACCCTAACCCTAACCCTAACCCTAACCCTAACCCTAACCCTAACCCTAACCCTAACCCTAACCCTAACCCTAACCCTAACCCTAACCCTAACCCTAACCCTAACCCTAACCCTAACCCTAACCCTAACCCTAACCCTAACCCTAACCCTAACCCTAACCCTAACCCTAACCCTAACCCTAACCTAACCTAACCCTAACCCTAACCCTAACCCTAACCCTAACCCTAACCCTAACCCTAACCCTAACCCTAACCCTAACCCTAACCTAACCCTAACCCTAACCCTAACCCTAACCCTAACCCTAACCCTAACCCTAACCCTAACCCTAACCCTAACCCTAACCCTAACCCTAACCCTAACCCTAACCCTAACCCTAACCCTAACCCTAACCCTAACCCTAACCCTAACCCTAACCCTAACCCTAACCCTAACCCTAACCCTAACCCTAACCCTAACCCTAACCCTAACCCTAACCCCTAACCCTAACCCTAACCCTAACCCTAACCCTAACCCTAACCCTAACCCTAACCCTAACCCTAACCCTAACCCCTAACCCTAACCCTAACCCTAACCCTAACCCTAACCCTAACCCTAACCCTAACCCTAACCCTAACCCTAACCCTAACCCTAACCCTAACCCTAACCCTAACCCTAACCCTAACCCTAACCCTAACCCTAACCCTAACCCTAACCCTAACCCTAACCCTAACCCTAACCCTAACCCTAACCCTAACCCTAACCCTAACCCTAACCTAACCCTAACCCTAACCCTAACCCTAACCCTAACCCTAACCCTAACCCTAACCCTAACCCTAACCCTAACCCTAACCCTAACCCTAACCCTAACCCTAACCCTAACCCTAACCCTAACCCTAACCCTAACCCTAACCCTAACCCTAACCCTAACCCTAACCCTAACCCTAACCCTAACCCTAACCCTAACCCTAACCCTAACCCTAACCCTAACCCTAACCCTAACCCTAACCCTAACCCTAACCCTAACCCTAACCCTAACCCTAACCCTAACCCTAACCCTAACCTAACCTAACCCTAACCCTAACCCTAACCCTAACCCTAACCCTAACCCTAACCCTAACCCTAACCCTAACCCTAACCCTAACCCTAACCCTAACCCTAACCCTAACCCTAACCCTAACCTAACCCTAACCTAACCCTAACCCTAACCCTAACCCTAACCCTAACCCTAACCCTAACCTAACCCTAACCTAACCCTAACCCTAACCCTACTAACCCTAACCCTAACCTAACCCTAACCTAACCTAACCCTAACCCTAACTCCTAACCCTAACCCTAACCCTAACCCTAACCTAACCCTAACCCTAACCCTAACCTAACCCTAACCCTAACCCTAACCCTAACCCTAACCCTAACCCTAACCTAACCCTAACCCTAACCCTAACCCTAACCCTAACCCTAACCCTAACCCTAACCCTAACCTAACCCTAACCCTAACCCTAACCTAACCTAACCCTAACCTAACCCTAACCTAACCCTAACCCTAACCCTAACCCTAACCCTAACCCTAACCCTAACCCTAACCTAACCCTAACCCTAACCCTAACCCTAACCCTAACCCTAACCCTAACCCTAACCTAACCCTAACCCTAACCCTAACCCTAACCCTAACCCTAATCCTAACCCTAACCCTAACCCTAACCTAACCCTAACCCTAACCCTAACCTAACCCTAACCCTAACCCTAACCCTAACCTAACCCTAACCCTAACCCAACCTAACCCTAACCCTAACTAACCCTAACCCTAACCTAACCTAACCTAACCCTAACCTAACCCTAACCCTAACCCTAACCCTAACCTAACCCTAACCCTAACCCTAACCTAACCCTAACCCTAACCCTAACCCTAACCCTAACCCCTAACCCTAACCCTAACCCTAACCCTAACCTAACCTAACCTAACCCTAACCCTAACCTAACCTAACCCTAACCCTAACCTAACCTAACCCTAACCCTAACCCTAACCCTAACCTAACCTAACCTAACCCTAACCCTAACCCTAACCTAACTAACCCTAACCATCCTAACCTAACCCTAACCCTAACCCTAACCTAACCTAACCCTAACCTAACCCTAACCCTAACCCTAACCCTAACCTAATCATCCCTATATCCTAACCTTACCTAACCTAACCCTAACCCTAACCTCTATCACCTTCCTGGCAAAAGTTATGGCAATCCGGCATGAGCATGGTGGTTTTCATCCCTATATCCTAACCTAACCTGGCAAAAGTTATGGCAATCTGGCATGAGCATGGTGGTTTTCATCCCTATACCCTAACCCTAAGCATGGTGGTTTTCATCCCTATATCCCTAACCCTAACCTAACCCTAGCGCATTGGACTTCTAGATTGCAAAATGTGGACATTCAAAGGTTGTGGGTTCAAATCTCACCAGTGTCACTGCTTTAGTCAATATGCTAGGCACACTTGGCCAACAAACAAGCCTATCTGACCAACAAAACTCTTTTCTCAAACAAACACTTTCATGCTCTGAATAGCATGGCCTGTTCATTGATCTGACGACCTCCCATGGAGCCTGCGCAGCAAAAGGTGCTGTGGCTTAGTTGGTTAAAATGCCTGCCTAGTA
>NW_026249627.1:5000-7500 GCF_019703515.2 Myxocyprinus asiaticus
ACCCCTAACCCTAACCCTAACCCTAACCCTAACCCTAACCCTAACCCTAACCCTAACCCTAACCCTAACCCTAACCCTAACCCTAACCCTAACCCTAACCCTAACCCTAACCCTAACCCTAACCCTAACCCTAACCCTAACCCTAACCCTAACCCTAACCCTAACCCTAACCCTAACCCTAACCCTAACCCTAACCCTAACCCTAACCCTAACCCTAACCCTAACCCTAACCCTAACCCTAACCCTAACCCTAACCCTAACCCTAACCCTAACCCTAACCCTAACCCTAACCCTAACCCTAACCCTAACCCTAACCCTAACCCTAACCCTAACCCTAACCCTAACCCTAACCCTAACCTAACCCTAACCCTAACCCTAACCCTAACCCTAACCCTAACCCTAACCCTAACCCTAACCCTAACCCTAACCCTAACCCTAACCCTAACCCTAACCCTAACCCTAACCCTAACCCTAACCCTAACCCTAACCCTAACCCTAACCCTAACCCTAACCCTAACCCTAACCCTAACCCTAACCCTAACCCTAACCCTAACCCTAACCCTAACCCTAACCCTAACCCTAACCCTAACCCTAACCCTAACCCTAACCCTAACCCTAACCCTAACCCTAACCCTAACCCTAACCCTAACCCTAACCCTAACCCTAACCCTAACCCTAACCCTAACCCTAACCCTAACCCTAACCCTAACCCTAACCCTAACCCTAACCCTAACCCTAACCCTAACCCTAACCCTAACCCTAACCCTAACCCTAACCCTAACCCTAACCCTAACCCTAACCCTAACCCTAACCCTAACCCTAACCCTAACCCTAACCCTAACCCTAACCCTAACCCTAACCCTAACCCTAACCCTAACCCTAACCCTAACCCTAACCCTAACCCTAACCCTAACCCTAACCCTAACCCTAACCCTAACCCTAACCCTAACCCTAACCCTAACCCTAACCCTAACCCTAACCCTAACCCTAACCCTAACCCTAACCCTAACCCTAACCCTAACCCTAACCCTAACCCTAACCCTAACCCTAACCCTAACCCTAAACCCTAACCCTAACCTAACCCTAACCCTAACCCTAACCCTAACCCTAACCCTAACCCTAACCCTAACCCTAACCCTAACCCTAACCCTAACCCTAACCCTAACCCTAACCCTAACCCTAACCCTAACCCTAACCCTAACCCTAACCCTAACCCTAACCCTAACCCTAACCCTAACCCTAACCCTAACCCTAACCCTAACCCTAACCCTAACCCTAACCCTAACCCTAACCCTAACCCTAACCCTAACCCTAACCCTAACCCTAACCCTAACCTAACCCTAACCCTAACCCTAACCCTAACCCTAACCCTAACCCTAACCCTAACCCTAACCCTAACCCTAACCCTAACCCTAACCTAACCTAACCCTAACCCTAACCCTAACCCTAACCTAACCCTAACCCTAACCCTAACCCTAACCCTAACCCTAACCCTAACCCTAACCCTAACCCTAACCCTAACCCTAACCCTAACCCTAACCCTAACCCTAACCCTAACCCTAACCCTAACCCTAACCCTAACCCTAACCCTAACCCTAACCCTAACCCTAACCCTAACCCTAACCCTAACCCTAACCCTAACCCTAACCCTAACCCTAACCCTAACCCTAACCCTAACCCTAACCCTAACCCTAACCCTAACCCTAACCCTAACCCTAACCCTAACCCTAACCCTAACCCTAACCCTAACCCTAACCCTAACCCTAACCCTAACCCTAACCCTAACCCTAACCCTAACCCTAACCCTAACCCTAACCCTAACCCTAACCCTAACCCTAACCCTAACCCTAACCCTAACCCTAACCCTAACCCTAACCCTAACCCTAACCTAACCCTAACCCTAACCCTAACCCTAACCCTAACCCTAACCCTAACCCTAACCCTAACCCTAACCCTAACCCTAACCCTAACCCTAACCCTAACCCTAACCCTAACCCTAACCCTAACCCTAACCCTAACCCTAACCCTAACCCTAACCCTAACCCTAACCCTAACCCTAACCCTAACCCTAACCCTAACCCTAACCCTAACCCTAACCCTAACCCTAACCCTAACCCTAACCCTAACCCTAACCCTAACCCTAACCCTAACCCTAACCCTAACCCTAACCCTAACCCTAACCCTAACCCTAACCCTAACCCTAACCCTAACCCTAACCCTAACCTAACCCTAACCTAACCCTAACCCTAACCCTAACCCTAACCCTAACCCTAACCCTAACCCTAACCCTAACCCTAACCCTAACCCTAACCCTAACCCTAACCCTAACCCTAACCCTAACCCTAACCCTAACCCTAACCCTAACCCTAACCCTAACCCTAACCCTAACCCTAACCCTAACCCTAACCCTAACCCTAACCCTAACCCTAACCCTAACCCTAACCCTAACCCTAACCCTAACCCTAACCCTAACCCTAACCCTAACCCTAACCCTAACCCT
>NW_026249628.1:0-12363 GCF_019703515.2 Myxocyprinus asiaticus
CAAAATGGACGAACTACATCTCCTCACCCGTACAAACAAGGACCTTTCAAACTCTGCTGCCTTGTGCTTCACAGAAACCTGGCTGAGTGAAGCCATTCCGGACAGCGCGTTACATCTGCCGGGCTTTCAGCTGTTCAGAGCGGATCGCATCGCGGAGTTAACGGGGAAAACAAGAGGCGGTGGAACATGCTTTTACATCGGTGAAAGTTGGTGTACAGATGTAACAACGTTAAAGAGGATGTGCTGTCCTAATTTGGAAGCGCTCTTTATTAACTGTAAGCCGTTCTACTCGCCGCGGGAGTTTTCCTCGTTTATTCTGGCAAGTGTGTATATTGCGCCAAACGCTTGATTGAACACAGCGCTGCAAATGCTGACTGATCAAATCACAGACACAGAACAACAATACCCGGACTCAGTTATTATTATTCTTGGGGATTTTAACAAAGCAAATCTCACACGTGAACTGCCCAAATACAAACAGCACATTACATGCCCCACCAGAGACAGGAACATACTGGATCATTGCTACACAACAATAAAGGATGCATATCGCTCTGTCCCTAGAGCAGCTTTGGGATTCTCTGATCACTGTCTGGTTCATCTTCTTCCAACCCACAAGCAGAAATTAAAATCGACCATGCCAGTAGTAAGGACTGTAAAGAGGTGGATCAATGAAGCAGAGCGGGAACTACAAGCCTGCTTTGATTACACAGATTGGAGTGTTTTTGAGGCTGCAGCCACAGACCTGGACGAGCTCACAGATACTGTTATATCATATATCAGTTTCTGTGAGGATATGTGCATTCCTACCAGGACTTATTTGAAGTTCAACAATGACAAACCATGGTTTACAGCAGAGCTCAGGTAGCTTTGTCAGGCCAAAGAGGATGCTTACAAGGGTGGGTATAATGTCTTGTACAATCAGGCCAGGAACACACTGATCAAGGAAATCAGAGTGGCTAAAAGAAGCTACTTCCGAGAAGCTGAAAAACAAGTTTTCAGCTAACGACCCTGCATCAGTGTGGAGTGGGATGAAACAATTCACAGGACTTCTACCCCCAACCCTGTGGTGGACCAACAACTGGCTGATGACCTGAATGTGTTCTACTGCAGATTTGAAAGGCCCAATCTCACACCCCACACCCACTCTGACCTTCACTTCACACCAACACCTCCTGCAACCCCCTCCTCCCCCTCCTGCTACTCAACCTGCACTTAAGATCTGTGAAGATGATGTGAGTCGGGTCTTTCGGACACAAAAGACGAGGAAAGCTTCCAGCGTGTCTTCAATCCTGTGCTAACCAGCTGGCCCCCATCTTCACACAGATCTTCAATAGATCACTGGAGCAGTGTGAAGTCCCATGCTGCTTCAAACGCTCAATCATTATTCCTGTCCCAAAGAAACCAAAAATCACAGGACTTAATGACTACAGACCTGTCGCCCTGATGTCTGTGGTCATGAAATAATTTAAGAGACTGGTGTTGGCCCACCTGAATAACATCACTGGACCCTTTCTAGATCCCTTTCAGTTTGCTTATCAAGCAAACAGGTCTGTGGATGATGCAGTCAACATGGGATTGCATCATATCCTGCAACATCTGGACAGACCAGGGACATATGCAAGGATCCTTTTTGTGGACTTCAGTTTGGCTTTCAACACCATCATCCCAGCTATACTCCAGAATAAATTACACCAACTCTCTGTTCCCACAGGATTACCAGCTTTCTGACGGACAAGCAGCAGCTTATGAGACAGGGGAAACTCACTTCTAGCACCTGTACTACAGCACTGGTGCCCCCCAGGGATGTGTGCTCTCCCCACTACTCTTCTCCATCTACACCAATGACTGCATCGCCAAGGACCCCTCTGTCAAGCTCCTGAAGGTTGCAGATGACACCACTGTCATCGGCCTCATCCAAGATGACGATGAGTCTGCATACAGAAGGAAAGTTGAACAGCTGGCAGTCTGGTGCAGTAAAAACAACCTTGAGCTGAACACACTCAAAACGGTAGAGATCATTGTAGATTTTAGGAGGAACACCCCAACACTGACCCCCCTCACCATTCTAAACAGCACTGTGGCAGCAGTGGAGTCATTCAGGTTCCTGGGCACTACCATCTCACAGGACCTGAAGTAGGAGACACACATTGACTCCATTGTGAAAAAGGCCCAGAAGAGGTTGTACTTCCTTCACCAGCTGAGGAAGTTCAACCTGCCACAGGTGCTGCTGATACAGTTCTACTCAGCAGTCATTGAGTCTGTCCTCTGCACTTCAATAACTGTCTTGTTTGTTTCAGCAACAAAATCAGACATCAGAAGACTACAAAGGACAGTTCAGACTGCTGAGAGGATTATTGATTGCCCCCTGCCCCCCTTCAAGAACTATACACCTCCAGAGTGAGGAAGAAGGCTGGAAAAATCACTCTGGACCCCACTCACCCTGCACATTACCTTTTTGAACTGTTGCCTTCTGGCCGACGCTTCAGAGCACTGAGCACTGAGCACCAGAACCGTCAGGCACAGCCATTTCATTCCTCTGAAAAAAATAAAAAAATAAAAATTGCATTGTACATAACAGATTTGTATTTTGCACTGTACATAACAGATAACAAATTTTTTATTAGATTTGCACTACGTATGTGTCTGTGTGTGTACGTATGTGTATAATTATTATTATTATTATTTTATTATTATTATCTATGTCTTGCTGCTGTTTTTGTATTGTTTTGTATTGTTGTGCACTGGAAGCTCCTGTCACCAAGACAAATTCCTTGTATGTGTAAGCATACTTGGCAATAAAGCTGATTCTTATTCTAATTCTGAATAATGATGTACTGAAAGAAAGTGTGATGAACACGGAAAGCATCAGCCTTTGAAAGTAATCTAACAAAGTGTGGTATTCAATGTATGCAAATACAAGTTTAACTATCTTTTCATTCAAACTAGGCAACAATGCTTCCTTCTTTGACAAGGAAGTTTTGAATGAGCCTTTCAGGTTGTTGAGTGCAGTAAAGTTCCATTTATTAAAGGGTATTCCTTGTTTCATTTATTAAAGGATATTCCTCTTCTCATTTATTAAAGTGTATTCCACGTCTCATTTTTGAGAAAGAAAATATTCTATTCTATAAAAAGTTGCAAGAAAGACTTGCTTATAAAAAAGTAGCTTTTTGCAATATCTTCACAAACCCACTGCACTAGAGGGTTATTTCTGATAAGATTCTCAGATATGTGAGCACTGCTCTGTAGATGTCATGGACAGTTCTCTAGGATCAGCACACTGCTCTGTAGATATCATGGACAGTTCTGTAGGATCAGCACACTGCTCTGTAGATGTTATGGACAGTTCTCTAGGGTCAGCACAATGCTCTGTAGATGTCATGCACAGTTCTCTACGATCAGCACACTGCTCTGTAGATGTGATGGACAGTACTCTAGGATCAGAACACTGCTCTGTAGATGTCACAGACAGTTCTCTACAGTCAGCACACTGCTTTATATACATCATGCACAGTTCTTCAAGATCAGCACGCTGCTCTGTAGATGTCATAGACAGTTCTCTAGTATAAAAGGGTTAGGGATGTGATGACTGCTGTCATTACCAATAAGTCAATATGGAAAAACTTAATGAGCCATCTGAAAACTATTCATTGAGAAGGATCATCCTTCATCAAGAAGGATCTTTCACCAAGAACAAGTAAAAGAATTGTGAGGAAGGGTAATAACAATCCAAGATTGACTGCCAAATATATTCAAAGTGAATTGGCTGCAAGTGGGACTGGGGTTTCCATTTCAACCATAGCTTGAATAATGGTCACAGGCCAAGGAAAAAGCCACTATTAGGAAAATATCACAAGGACAATTGCTTAAAGTTTGAAAAATGGCATTTGAATGATGGATATGTTCTGGTTTTTGGAGTGATGAAACTAAAATCGAGCTATTTGGTCACGCTGATAGTTGTTACATTTGGAGAAAGTCTAGTGAGGCGTACAAAGAAAAGTCAAAGTCCTGATCTAAATCTGATTGAGAATCTTTAGTATGAGTTGAAGAAGGCTGTGCACAAGAGAAGCCATCAGAATTTTAATAAACTGGGACAATTTTTGCATTGAAGAATGGTCAAAAAATCACTAAAGAATCATGCCAAAAGCTCATTGACAAATATCCTAATCGTTTAAAAGAAGTTATTATTGCTAAAGGTGCCTCAACTAGATATTAATTTAATTTTCCTTGTCAGGGGGTCAATACATTTGAATTAGCATTTTTGGAGTTTTGCAAAAAAATTGCTAAAATAAATATTTGTGGATGTCTATTTCTTGTAACTTTATTTTCCTCATCCACAAATGCAAAACTTTTGCTACAAAAGATTCCTAATTTTCCTAATTTTAGGTTGTTTACAAACCTATTTGCGAGACATCTTTTACCCAATTCAAACATACTTATCTTAAGCATATAAACAGATTGTCACACAAACAGTCTGAAAGAATCATGAAAAGAACAGACAATTATTAACTGAACCCTGTCAATACTTTCCACACACACACACACACACACACACACACGCGCGCGCACACGCGCACACATGCACACATGCACACACCCTCTCTTTCTGCTGCTCTATAAAAAGACAGATCAACTTTCTGCCTCTCCACACCAGAAGAACCTAGCTGCTCAGACACAACCTGTGACTCACTGACCTGAGCGGATCGCGGTAAAACTCCTCTCAATCATGGTAAGTACACTGCTGCTGTCCCCTCTCATGAAAGACAGAGATAATTTGTTTTCAGAAGTCAACAGTCTCATGTTATTTTTTTTTTTAAATTAATTTCAAAGTTTTAACATTTTGAAAAAAAAAGAAAAAAAGAAATCCTAAATAAAATCAATTAAAACTGTTTTTTTAATGATATTTTTTTAAATTGAGTTTTTCAAGAAAATAAATAAATACATTTCTCATAATTTTACCAACATTATTCCACAAACTAACACTATTCATGTCATGTATACACACACTTTTTAAAATGTGTTTTATTCATGGATTAATTCTTAAGAAGCTGTTTTGTTTCTTATTTAAAGTTGGCAATATCAATCAAGGTAATGATGATAAATAAAACTATTGATGAATCAGAATTTTTTTATTTTTTATGTAAGAACCTTTGACAGAACACTGTTTTTAAAAGCTTAACAGAAACTTTATTTCAATCAACAAAACAACAGACCCTAATCTGATGGACTGCCAATCTCATTAGCAGCAATAGTCCCTAACAAGATCGACTGTTACAGCTTTCCTGTAACAGGTTTTGAGGTGCAACTTTGGCTGTCTGTTCTTGTTCTTTCTCTCTCTCTCTCTCTCTCTCTCTCTCTCTCTCTCTCTCTCTCTCTCTCTCTCTCACTCAATTCAAATCAATAAGCTTTATTGGCATGGCAGGAATTAACAAGCTTTGCCAAAGCAATTACAATGTATGAGAAAGAACAATAAACATACAAACAGACAGGTACAGTGTATAAACAGACACAATGAAAATACATATTTTCAATTTGGGTATGAATGTGTCCCTGAGCAGCTTGTATTTGGGGCAGTGCAGTAGGAAGTGGAGCTCTGTTTCTATGTGGCCTGACTCACAGTGCTCACACAGTCTCCTCTCTCTGGGTTTCCAGGTGGCACTGGGTCAACGCTTATCCATTTCTAATTTTTGGTCAGTAGTTGTTTTTGTTTTTGGTCTTTAACGCTGACCAAATATTCTGCCAGTGTGTATGGCCTGTTTAGGCTCTGGTAGCACTCCAGTTCATGCTGTGATTTTACTTGGCTCTCCCAGTGTATCAGGTATTTGTTTTTCAGGGCGGTGGTTATTTTAGATATCACTGGGGCCTGATTAGAGCAGCTGTTCTGAGGCTCTGTGATGCTGATCTGGTTCTCCTCACAGAGCTTCTCCATCATGTAGTTGATGGTCTTTTTATTTGAGTAGATCTCCTGGCCCTTCAGGGCCTTGCACTGGTAGGAGTCGGGGTTGCTTTGGTTCAGGTGGCTCCAGTACCTCAAAGCTCTTTTTTGTACAATGAGCAGTAAGGAAAAACATCCTAGCTCGCCTCTACAAGCATTGCTTGGTGCATGTCTGTGTAACTACAGGATGTTTTTGCAGAATTCTAAGTGTATGATTTCTGTTTGGCTTTTGTCCCAATTACTATATTCACAATTTAGTGGGGCACCAAACTTTGCTGTCGTACAAAAGAATAGATTGTATAACTTGGTCAAAGAATTTGAGACAGACCGTGACTGATGGTTTTAGGATATACACCCGTTTCCTTATTGTGTGGATAGCTTTTTGCTGGCTTTTTGTTTCAGTGCACATGCTCTGTGAGAGATAACAGAATCAGAACATTAGCATTGAGAAAGCACACTGTGTTCTGTCAGAGAGTCCAGTATTCGGGCGTTAATAATACTGCATGATACTTTCCTTGATGCTGTCAAGGCCACAGGCTTTCCTGCCTGAGAGGGACGTCAGTTTGTCTGTCACCTCCTGCAGTGTGATTGAGGCATCTAGAGCTGATTGATTATCTTAATAATTATTTCTAGGTTTGCTAATTTATTAAGTAATTCATTTTGATTTAGAGTTAGATTATTTTTGGGGGATTGGTTTGTAAAGTTTTTCAAAGTATTGTTCCAAATATTTCCATTAAGGACTGCCAATTCCTTGTTACTGCTACTGGAGTTCAGATTCTTCCCGTTTGACCAGAATAAATTATTATCAATTGATTGTTCAAGCTGTGATAATTGTTTGGTCACGTAGGCTTGTTGTTTCTTTTGAAGTACATGTTTGCAGTGTTTTAAAGTTTGACAGTAATTGAGTCGTAATTCTTCATTTTGATTCTGTACTGCAGGTTAGATAGTTATCTTTTTTGTTCCTCGTTGCTTTACATTCAGCCATTTGCATTTAGATTTTGTTTTCTGGCTCTTAATAATTGTGTTTTTTCCTTCATTCTGATTTGGCTGCTGCTATTAGTAAGATTTTGCTGAAGTCTATCACAGCCAGATTGACTCTGTTTGCATCAGTCTGGTAGCTGTTATGTCAGAAAATGTTTAACATTTGTTTTGTAATTAAAATTTTTATTGATTCATATGCATATGACAGAGGAAAAAACTCAACACATATATAAAGAATCAACATTTTACATTTAAACCCTACTAATACAATCCCACCCTGACCCCTAACAAACACCCCTGCGGTCCCACATAACACACACACAATCCATAAAAAATAAAAAAAATAAACAATAAAAATTTTTTTATATATATATATATATATATATATATATATATATATATATATATATATATATATATATATATATATATATAAACATACATAAAATAATATATATATATATACACACATATATATATATATATACAAATAAATAAAATAATAATAAACATACATGATTAAACTAAACTACACTCTCCAAATCCCCTCCCCGAGAGTACCCCCAAAAAAACCAAATATTTGCCCCATTTTTTAGCAAATAAGTCCCTAAACCCCAGCCTTCTACTTACTGCCTCTTCAAATGCAGCTACCCTCCCCATTTCCACACACCACTCTGAAAAAGAGGGTGATCCATTTGACTTCCAACCCCTTAAAATTACTTGCCTGCCGATCATGAGACTGGTCATAACCCAATTTTTTATATGATTGTCCCCTAAATGCATGACTGCCCCATCACCCAAAATACAGAGTCTGGGACAAAGCAAAACCTGAGTGTTCAAAACGTCACACAAATAACTCTAAACCCTCAACCAAAACTCCTGGATCTTAACACACCCCCAAAAGACATGGGTAGTGTCTCCAACTTCTGACTGGCATTGCCAGCAAGTGGGTGTGTCTTTAAGACCAAGCCTATATAATCTAGAGGGGGTCCAATAAAATCTATGTAAAATCTTAAATTGCATAAGGTGAACCTTTGCATCTCTAGATACAGACTTGACATTTTTAAGAATCTTAGTCCACACTCCATCCTCCAATACCAAATTCAAATCTTTTTCCCATACTCTCTTGAGAGAAGTCAAGGCACCATCCCCCAGACTCTGAATTAGTAGGGAGTAATACACTGATGCTTCATGGCCTTTTCCAAAAGCAGCAATCACCTCTCCCAAAGCACCTGCTGCTTTAGGGGGTGTGTGCCACTCCCAGAAATAGTGCAGAGTAGGTGCGAAACTGTAAATACTTATAAAACTGAGATCTGGGAATGCCAAAATGTTGAACCAAATTTTCAAAAGGTCTCAATACTCCACCCTCATATAGGTCACCAAGTGATTAACCCCCTCACAATCCAATCTGACCAACAAAAAGGGGACTTATTAATACATAGTTTAGGGTTCAGCCATATGCTCAAGGCTGCGTTTAAATAAATATCCGAATTAAACACTCTGGACACTTTTGTCCATATCGAGTGCAAATGCAAAATAATGGGGTGTGACTTAATCTCTCTGGATAGTTTGATCGATAGGCTTTGCAGTGGTGAGATAGGGGCAAGAACTTCCTTTTCAATGCAAAACCAGGGAGCGGCTCTCTCAGGTGGAAGTGACAAATGAGCCAAATGTCTAAGACCGAACGCATAATAATAAAACAAAATCTTGGGTAGGCCTAGCCTTTGTCAATTGGCCTATGTAACTTATTGAAATTTAACCTGGGGCGCTTACCATTCCAAATAAAGGACTTCGCTATGCTCTCAAATTGCTTGAAATAAGAGAGGGGGACATCTACAGGGAGAGACTGCAGCAGGTAGTTGAATTTTGGAATACAATTCATTTTAATAACATTAACCTTCCCAATCATCGATAAATGTAATGAAGCCCACCTGCCCACATCGCTCAAACCTTTTTATTAAAGGGTCAAAATTAACTCTAACTAAATCAGACAAATTTGTTGGGAATAAAATCCCCAAATACTTAGTACCCTGTTTGGGCCACTGGAAGTTGCCCGGCTGGAAAGCCGTTTCTGGGCAGTACACTGTCAGCGCCAAAGCTTCGGATTTAGACCAATTGACTTTGTATCCTGAGAACTTGGAAAAGGAATTAATAATTCTGTGGAGGGCAGGCATAGATCTAGTAGGTTCAGAGACAAATAATAAAATATCATCTGCGTAAAGCAGAAGCTTATGAGCCACACCTCCTGCTGTCACCCCTGGAAAATCATCCTCCTTTCTTATCGTGACTGCTAATGGTTCCAGGGCAAGACAGAACAATAATGGGGAAAGTGGGCAACCCTGTTGAGTGCCCCTATTCAGAGTAAAATAATCTGAAATTAATCCATTTGTTTGTACCGCTGCTACAGGGTGTTTATAAAGTAACTTAATCCAACCAATAAATGTACTCCCGAACCCATAAATTTCCAAAATCTTAAAAAGATAATCCCATTCTACCATATGAAACGCCTTTTCGGCGTCAAGTGAAATGCAGCGACTGGAGATTGTTCATTCACCACTGACCACATGATATTGATGAGAAGCCTGATGTTATAAGAAGAGCTGTGGTCCCGAATAAACCCCACCTGATCTATATACTGTATATAAGAGATGTCATAACTTTAATTAATCGGTTAGCCCAAATTTTTGACAATATTTTTACATCTAGTTGGATCAGGGAAATTGGACGGTAACTTTTACACTTGCTTGGATCTTTGTCCTTTGTAAGAATCAGACTGATCCGGGCTTGTGTCATGGTTGGAGGAAGTTTTCCCTTCTTTAATGATTCAGTATAAACTTCTAACAAAAGTGGAGCCAGTTCTGTAGCATTGGATCTAAAAAATTCTGCAGCAAACCATCTGGCCCCGAAGCCTTGCCAGTAGGTAGGGACTTAATTACCTCATCAAGCTCCTCCAAGGTTATCTCAGAATCAAGAGAGTTTTTTTTGCTCAATCATCAGTTTAGGAAGATCTAATGGTTCCACAAAGTTTCTAATATCTTCATCGGTAGACAAAGGCGTGGAACTATAAATATCAATATAGAATTCTTTAAAGGCATTATTAATATCAATGGCTGAGGTAAAAATTTCACCACCAACAGATTTCACTGAGGGAATAGTAGAAAAAGATTCTCTCTGCTTTATATATCTAGCCAAAAGGTTCCCTGCTTTGTCACCCATCTCAAAGTATGACTGTCTTGCCCTGAATAACCAAAACTCCACTTTCCGTGACAAAATAGTATTATATCTATATTTCAATCGGGTCAAATCTCTGAGGCCATCAGATGACATTCGGCGCTTCAGCTCTGCCTTGGCACTTTTAATATTCTCTTCCAACTCCAAAAGTTCTTGTGCTTTGGATTTTTTGATGAATGAGGCATACTGTATGATCCAGCCCCTAAGAACCGCTTTAAGTGCCTCCCAAGCCACGCCCACAGAGGATACTGAGGACCAGTTGGTCTCCATATAAACACTGATTTCAGTCTTTAACATTTGTTGGAAATCAGGATTTTGCAGAAGGGATACATTAAGGCACCAACTATATGATTTCATTTTCTCTATATGTGGCATCACCTCTAAACTCACCAGGGCATGATCTGAGACTAAGATATTTCCAATTGAGCAATCAACAACAGATGAAATTAGGGATTTGGATATAAAAAAAAAATCTATTCTAGAATAAATTTTATGGACTGATGAAAAAAATGTATAGTCCCTACCAGATGGGTTCAAAAGTCTCCAAATATCCAAAAGACCAAGATTTTTACACATCCTGTGAAGCGTCAGTGTTGCTCTAGGGGGTTTACACACTTTTGCTTCACTATGATCAAGGACTGAATCCATCAAAAGATTAAAGTCTCCTCCCAATATTATATCATGAGGGGTGCCAGCGGCTTGCAACATCCCTTCAAGATCTATAAAAAAGCCCTGATCATCAGCGTTAGGTGCGTAAATATTAGCAAAAATCAGACTTTGCCTTTGAATTTCAGCTGAAACAATAATTACTCTTCCTAATTTATCTTTAATCTGTTTGAGACATTTGAATTGTAGATGTTTATTTACCAATATAATGACTCCCTTGCTCTTACTCAAGCCAGCACTAAAGTAAACATGTCCACCCCATATCTTCCCAAATTTTTCAGCTTCCTGTGGGGAGAGATGTGTTTCTTGAAGAAACACAATATCATATTTCTTACGTTTAAGAAAAGAAATAACCTTCATTCTTTTTATGGGGTGCCCCAACCCATTCACATTCCATGTGGAGAGAGACAATCCACATATTAACATCTGACATATTGATATAATAATAAAAAAAAATTGTGTGTGAAAAACAAAATTATACAGACCACATTCCCCATTAGTGAAACAATCAACCCCCAAACATCCCCCGGAACAAAACAAACAGAAAAAAGAAAGACGTGCGCATTAACCCCGCGCACGAAAGCGCCAACCAGCGACAATCCCTCTAAACTCAAAAGGTCCATGAACGCCCACGAGTCCCCGCGAAAATACGTTATGAAATAAACCCAGTCAATAGGAAGAATGAACACAAAGAATGTGTAGATTCATTCACAGAACTGTCTCAAGGATGTGATCTTCCACAAAACAAATTCCAGCTGATATAAAACCATTCAGATTCCTCAGACAGACAAACAAATCTTCACTGAGCCGGCTGTTATGAGTTCAGCGGATGATGTCATCATTCAATGTCCCATTAAAAGAAACTCAGCAAAACAAACTACAGCCAGCAGGAGGAATAAGCACGAAGAACGAACAGATTAATCCACAGCTGTTCCAAAGGAGTGTTATTCAACAGAACAAACTCCAGCCGCTAGGCGGAACCAATACAAAACCGGCATCCCGGTTCCCCGGATGATTGAGTCAATTCACTCGGAGGCTGCATAAAAGTATATACCATGACTTACACAATCCGTCATCTTTATAAAAGACATCCTTTGTGTGAGCATGTAGATATTTTGCGGTCATCCATAGTGTCCACTCTCAATCTGGCCGGGAACTTCAATGCAAAAGTAATTTTTCATCAATGCAAAAGTTTCTTTAAGGAAAAGTGTTATTCACAAAACAAGCTCCAGCCGCTCGGCGGAGCCAACGCAAAAAACCTAAAATTTTGCCCAGCTTCCTCAAGAGTAAGTACAGTGAGTCAGACCCACTCACATGAGAAACATCCAATGGTTTACTCAGACATTGATTCTATAAAAGATATTGCCTGATTTGGACATGTGAATACTTTGCGACCGACCTTCGTTTCTATTCTCAGTTTGGCCGGAAACATCAGAGCAAATGAGATCTTTTTCTGATGTAAGAGTTTCTTACATTCCTTGAACCGATCTCAACCGATTTCTCTCTTGTCGAACTCACAAAGTCCGGGAACAAGAAACATTATGGTTCTT
>NW_026249629.1:0-5000 GCF_019703515.2 Myxocyprinus asiaticus
CTAACCCTAACCCTAACCCTAACCCTAACCCTAACCCTAACCCTAACCCTAACCCTAACCCTAACCCTAACCCTAACCCTAACCCTAACCCTAACCCTAACCCTAACCCCTAACCCTAACCCTAACCCTAACCCTAACCCTAACCCTAACCCTAACCCTAACCCTAACCCTAACCCTAACCCTAACCCTAACCCTAACCCTAACCCTAACCCTAACCCTAACCCTAACCCTAACCTAACCCTAACCCTAACCCTAACCCTAACCCTAACCCTAACCCTAACCCTAACCCTAACCCTAACCCTAACCCTAACCCTAACCCTAACCCTAACCCTAACCCTAACCCTAACCCTAACCCTAACCCTAACCCTAACCCTAACCCTAACCCTAACCCTAACCCTAACCCTAACCCTAACCCTAACCCTAACCCTAACCCTAACCCTAACCCTAACCCTAACCCTAACCCTAACCCTAACCCTAACCCTAACCCTAACCCTAACCCTAACCCTAACCCTAACCC
The DNA here is from genome assembly GCF_019703515.2 of Myxocyprinus asiaticus. NCBI lineage: Eukaryota > Metazoa > Chordata > Actinopteri > Cypriniformes > Catostomidae > Myxocyprinus > Myxocyprinus asiaticus. The sequence continues at coordinate 518 of NW_026249629.1, forward strand.
TAACCCCTAACCCTAACCCTAACCCTAACCCTAACCCTAACCCTAACCTAACCCTAACCCTAACCCTAACCCTAACCCTAACCCTAACCCTAACCCTAACCCTAACCCTAACCCTAACCCTAACCCTAACCCTAACCCTAACCTAACCCTAACCCTAACCCTAACCCTAACCTAACCCTAACCCTAACCCTAACCCTAACCCTAACCCTAACCCTAACCTTACTAACCCTAACCCTAACCCTAACCCTAACCCTAACCCTAACCCTAACCCTAACCCTAACCCTAACCCTAACCCTAACCCTAACCCTAACCCTAACCCTAACCCTAACCCTAACCCTAACCCTAACCCTAACCCTAACCCTAACCCTAACCCTAACCCTAACCCTAACCCTAACCCTAACCCTAACCCTAACCCTAACCCTAACCTAACCCTAACCCTAACCCTAACCCTAACCCTAACCCTAACCCTAACCCTAACCCTAACCTAACCCTAACCCTAACCCTAACCCTAACCCTAACCCTAACCCTAACCCTAACCCTAACCCTAACCCTAACCCTAACCCTAACCCTAACCCTAACCCTAACCCTAACCCTAACCCTAACCCTAACCCTAACCCTAACCCTAACCCTAACCCTAACCCTAACCCTAACCCTAACCCTAACCCTAACCCTAACCCTAACCCTAACCCTAACCTCTAACCCTAACCCTAACCCTAACCCTAACCCTAACCCTAACCCTAACCCTAACCCTAACCCTAACCCTAACCCTAACCCTAACCCTAACCCTAACCCTAACCCTAACCCTAACCCTAACCCTAACCCTAACCCTAACCCTAACCCTAACCTAACCCTAACCTACCTAACCCACCCTAACCCTAACCCTAACCCTAACCCTAACCCTAACCCTAACCCTAACCCTAACCCTAACCCTAACCCTAACCCTAACCCTAACCCTAACCCTAACCCTAAAACCCTAACCCTAACCCTAACCCTAACCCTAACCCTAACCCTAACCCTAACCCTAACCCTAACCCTAACCCTAACCCTAACCCTAACCCTAACCCTAACCCTAACCCTAACCCTAACCCTAACCCTAACCCTAACCCTAACCCTAACCCTAACCCTAACCCTAACCCTAACCCTAACCCTAACCCTAACCCTAACCCTAACCCTAACCCTAACCCTAACCCTAACCCTAACCCTAACCCTAACCCTAACCCTAACCCTAACCCTAACCCTAACCCTAACCCTAACCCCTAACCCTAACCCTAACCCTAACCTAACCCTAACCCTAACCCTAACCCTAACCCTAACCCTAACCCTAACCCTAACCCTAACCCTAACCCTAACCCTAACCCTAACCCTAACCCTAACCCTAACCCTAACCCTAACCCTAACCCTAACCCTAACCCTAACCCTAACCCTAACCCTAACCCTAACCCTAACCCTAACCCTAACCCTAACCCTAACCCTAACCCTAACCCTAACCCTAACCCTAACCCTAACCCTAACCCTAACCCTAACCCTAACCCTAACCCTAACCCTAACCCTAACCCTAACCCTAACCCTAACCCTAACCCTAACCCTAACCCTAACCCTAACCCTAACCCTAACCCTAACCCTAACCCTAACCCTAACCCTAACCCTAACCCTAACCCTAACCCTAACCCTAACCCTAACCCTAACCCTAACCCTAACCCTAACCCTAACCCTAACCCTAACCCTAACCCTAACCCTAACCCTAACCCTAACCCTAACCCTAACCCTAACCCCTAACCCTAACCCTAACCCTAACCCTAACCCTAACCCTAACCCTAACCCTAACCCTAACCCTAACCCTAACCCTAACCCTAACCCTAACCCTAACCCTAACCCTAACCCTAACCCTAACCCTAACCCTAACCCTAACCCTAACCCTAACCCTAACCCTAACCTCTAACCCTAACCCTAACCCTAACCCTAACCCTAACCCTAACCCTAACCCTAACCCTAACCCTAACCCTAACCCTAACCCTAACCCTAACCCTAACCCTAACCCTAACCCTAACCCTAACCCTAACCCTAACCCTAACCCTAACCCTAACCCTAACCCTAACCCTAACCCTAACCCTAACCCTAACCCTAACCCTAACCCTAACCCTAACCCTAACCCTAACCCTAACCCTAACCCTAACCCTAACCCTAACCCTAACCCTAACCCTAACCCTAACCCTAACCCTAACCCTAACCCTAACCCTAACCCTAACCCTAACCCTAACCCTAACCCTAACCCTAACCCTAACCCTAACCCTAACCCTAACCCTAACCCTAACCCTAACCCTAACCCTAACCCTAACCCTAACCCTAACCCTAACCCTAACCCTAACCCTAACCCTAACCCTAACCCTAACCCTAACCCTAACCCTAACCCTAACCCTAACCCTAACCCTAACCCTAACCCTAACCCTAACCCTAACCCTAACCCTAACCCTAACCCCTAACCCTAACCCTAACCCTAACCCTAACCCTAACCCTAACCCTAACCCTAACCCTAACCCTAACCCTAACCCTAACCCTAACCCTAACCCTAACCCTAACCCTAACCCTAACCCTAACCCTAACCCTAACCCTAACCCTAACCCTAACCCTAACCCTAACCCTAACCCTAACCCTAACCCTAACCCTAACCCTAACCCTAACCCTAACCCTAACCCTAACCCTAACCCTAACCCTAACCCTAACCCTAACCCTAACCCTAACCCTAACCCTAACCCTAACCCTAACCCTAACCCTAACCCTAACCCTAACCCTAACCCTAACCCTAACCCTAACCCTAACCCTAACCTAACCCTAACCCTAACCCTAACCCTAACCCTAACCCTAACCCTAACCCTAACCCTAACCCTAACCCTAACCCTAACCCTAACCCTAACCCTAACCCTAACCCTAACCCTAACCCTAACCCTAACCCTAACCCTAACCCTAACCCTAACCCTAACCCTAACCCTAACCCTAACCCTAACCCTAACCCTAACCCTAACCCTAACCCTAACCCTAACCCTAACCCTAACCCTAACCCTAACCCTAACCCTAACCTAACCCTAACCCTAACCCTAACCCTAACCCTAACCCTAACCCTAACCCTAACCCTAACCCTAACCCTAACCCTAACCCTAACCCTAACCCTAACCCTAACCCTAACCCTAACCCTAACCCTAACCCTAACCCTAACCCTAACCCTAACCCTAACCCTAACCCTAACCCTAACCCTAACCCTAACCCTAACCCTAACCCTAACCCTAACCCTAACCCTAACCCTAACCCTAACCCTAACCCTAACCCTAACCCTAACCCTAACCCTAACCCTAACCCTAACCCTAACCCTAACCCTAACCCTAACCCTAACCCTAACCCTAACCCTAACCCTAACCCTAACCCTAACCTAACCCTAACCCTAACCCTAACCTAACCCTAACCCTAACCCTAACCCTAACCCTAACCCTAACCCTAACCCTAACCCTAACCCTAACCCTAACCCTAACCCTAACCCTAACCCTAACCCTAACCCTAACCCCTAACCCTAACCCTAACCCTAACCCTAACCCTAACCCTAACCCTAACCCTAACCCTAACCCTAACCCTAACCCTAACCCTAACCCTAACCCTAACCCTAACCCTAACCCTAACCCTAACCCTAACCCTAACCCTAACCCTAACCCTAACCCTAACCCTAACCCTAACCCTAACCCTAACCCTAACCCTAACCCTAACCCTAACCCTAACCCTAACCCTAACCCTAACCCTAACCCTAACCCTAACCCTAACCCTAACCCTAACCCTAACCCTAACCCTAACCCTAACCCTAACCCTAACCCTAACCCTAACCCTAACCCTAACCCTAACCCTAACCCTAACCCTAACCCTAACCCTAACCCTAACCCTAACCCTAACCCTAACCCTAACCCTAACCCTAACCCTAACCCTAACCCTAACCCTAACCCTAACCCTAACCCTAACCCTAACCCTAACCCTAACCCTAACCCTAACCCTAACCCTAACCTAACCCTAACCCTAACCCTAACCCTAACCCTAACCCTAACCCTAACCCTAACCCTAACCCTAACCCTAACCCTAACCCTAACCCTAACCCTAACCCTAACCCTAACCCTAACCCTAACCCTAACCCTAACCCTAACCCTAACCCTAACCCTAACCCTAACCCTAACCCTAACCCTAACCCTAACCCTACCCTAACCCTAACCCTAACCCTAACCCTAACCCTAACCCTAACCCTAACCCTAACCTAACCCTAACCCTAACCCTAACCCTAACCCTAACCCTAACCCTAACCCTAACCCTAACCCTAACCCTAACCCTAACCCTAACCCTAACCCTAACCCTAACCCTAACCCTAACCCTAACCCTAACCCTAACCCTAACCCTAACCCTAACCCTAACCCTAACCCTAACCTAACCCTAACCCTAACCCTAACCCTAACCCTAA
>NW_026249630.1:0-12208 GCF_019703515.2 Myxocyprinus asiaticus
TGGCCTGGCCTGGCCTGGCCCTGGCCTGGCCTGGCCCTGGCCTGGCCTGGCCCTGGCCTGGCCTGGCCCTGGCCTGGCCTGGCCTGGCCTGGCCTGGCCCTGGCCCTGGCCTGGCCTGGCCCTGGCCTGGCCTGGCCTGGCCTGGCCCTGGCCTGGCCTGGCCCTGGCCCTGGCCTGGCCCTGGCCTGGCCTGGCCTGGCCTGGCCTGGCCTGGCCCTGGCCTGGCCTGGCCTGGCCTGGCCCTGGCCTGGCCTGGCCCTGGCCCTGGCCTGGCCTGGCCCTGGCCTGGCCCTGGCCTGGCCTGGCCCTGGCCCTGGCCTGGCCTGGCCCTGGCCTGGCCTGGCCTGGCCTGGCCTGGCCCTGGCCCTGGCCTGGCCTGGCCTGGCCTGGCCTGGCCTGGCCCTGGCCTGGCCCTGGCCCTGGCCTGGCCTGGCCCTGGCCTGGCCTGGCCCTGGCCTGGCCCTGGCCTGGCCTGGCCTGGCCTGGCCTGGCCTGGCCTGGCCTGGCCTGGCCTGGCCCTGGCCCTGGCCTGGCCTGGCCTGGCCTGGCCTGGCCTGGCCTGGCCCTGGCCCTGGCCTGGCCTGGCCTGGCCTGGCCTGGCCTGGCCCTGGCCTGGCCTGGCCTGGCCCTGGCCCTGGCCTGGCCTGGCCCTGGCCTGGCCTGGCCTGGCCTGGCCCTGGCCTGGCCTGGCCCTGGCCTGGCCCTGGCCCTGGCCTGGCCTGGCCCTGGCCTGGCCTGGCCTGGCCTGGCCTGGCCTGGCCTGGCCTGGCCTGGCCCTGGCCCTGGCCTGGCCCTGGCCTGGCCTGGCCCTGGCCCTGGCCTGGCCTGGCCCTGGCCTGGCCTGGCCCTGGCCCTGGCCTGGCCTGGCCCTGGCCCTGGCCTGGCCTGGCCCTGGCCCTGGCCTGGCCTGGCCTGGCCTGGCCCTGGCCTGGCCTGGCCTGGCCTGGCCTGGCCCTGGCCTGGCCTGGCCCTGGCCTGGCCCTGGCCTGGCCTGGCCTGGCCCTGGCCTGGCCTGGCCTGGCCTGGCCCTGGCCCTGGCCTGGCCTGGCCTGGCCTGGCCTGGCCTGGCCCTGGCCCTGGCCTGGCCTGGCCTGGCCTGGCCTGGCCCTGGCCTGGCCTGGCCCTGGCCCTGGCCTGGCCCTGGCCTGGCCTGGCCTGGCCTGGCCTGGCCTGGCCCTGGCCCTGGCCTGGCCTGGCCCTGGCCTGGCCTGGCCTGGCCTGGCCCTGGCCCTGGCCCTGGCCTGGCCTGGCCCTGGCCTGGCCTGGCCTGGCCTGGCCCTGGCCTGGCCTGGCCTGGCCTGGCCTGGCCTGGCCCTGGCCTGGCCCTGGCCCTGGCCTGGCCCTGGCCTGGCCTGGCCTGGCCCTGGCCTGGCCTGGCCTGGCCCTGGCCTGGCCTGGCCTGGCCTGGCCTGGCCCTGGCCTGGCCCTGGCCTGGCCCTGGCCCTGGCCCTGGCCCTGGCCTGGCCTGGCCTGGCCTGGCCTGGCCTGGCCTGGCCTGGCCTGGCCTGGCCTGGCCTGGCCCTGGCCTGGCCTGGCCTGGCCCTGGCCTGGCCCTGGCCCTGGCCCTGGCCTGGCCTGGCCTGGCCTGGCCTGGCCTGGCCTGGCCTGGCCTGGCCTGGCCCTGGCCTGGCCTGGCCTGGCCTGGCCCTGGCCTGGCCTGGCCTGGCCTGGCCTGGCCTGGCCCTGGCCCTGGCCCTGGCCCTGGCCTGGCCTGGCCTGGCCCTGGCCTGGCCTGGCCTGGCCTGGCCTGGCCTGGCCCTGGCCTGGCCTGGCCCTGGCCTGGCCTGGCCCTGGCCTGGCCTGGCCCTGGCCCTGGCCCTGGCCTGGCCTGGCCTGGCCCTGGCCCTGGCCTGGCCTGGCCTGGCCTGGCCCTGGCCCTGGCCCTGGCCCTGGCCTGGCCCTGGCCCTGGCCTGGCCTGGCCTGGCCTGGCCTGGCCCTGGCCTGGCCTGGCCTGGCCCTGGCCCTGGCCTGGCCTGGCCTGGCCTGGCCTGGCCTGGCCCTGGCCCTGGCCTGGCCTGGCCTGGCCCTGGCCCTGGCCTGGCCTGGCCCTGGCCTGGCCTGGCCTGGCCTGGCCTGGCCTGGCCTGGCCTGGCCTGGCCTGGCCCTGGCCTGGCCTGGCCTGGCCCTGGCCCTGGCCCTGGCCTGGCCTGGCCTGGCCTGGCCTGGCCTGGCCCTGGCCTGGCCCTGGCCTGGCCTGGCCCTGGCCTGGCCTGGCCTGGCCTGGCCTGGCCTGGCCCTGGCCCTGGCCTGGCCTGGCCCTGGCCTGGCCCTGGCCTGGCCCTGGCCCTGGCCTGGCCTGGCCTGGCCTGGCCTGGCCCTGGCCCTGGCCCTGGCCCTGGCCTGGCCTGGCCTGGCCTGGCCTGGCCCTGGCCTGGCCTGGCCCTGGCCTGGCCTGGCCTGGCCTGGCCCTGGCCCTGGCCTGGCCTGGCCTGGCCTGGCCTGGCCCTGGCCCTGGCCCTGGCCTGGCCTGGCCTGGCCTGGCCTGGCCTGGCCTGGCCTGGCCCTGGCCCTGGCCTGGCCTGGCCTGGCCCTGGCCTGGCCTGGCCTGGCCTGGCCTGGCCCTGGCCTGGCCTGGCCTGGCCCTGGCCTGGCCTGGCCTGGCCCTGGCCCTGGCCTGGCCTGGCCTGGCCTGGCCTGGCCTGGCCCTGGCCTGGCCTGGCCTGGCCCTGGCCTGGCCTGGCCTGGCCTGGCCTGGCCTGGCCTGGCCTGGCCCTGGCCCTGGCCTGGCCTGGCCTGGCCTGGCCTGGCCCTGGCCCTGGCCTGGCCTGGCCCTGGCCTGGCCTGGCCTGGCCTGGCCTGGCCCTGGCCTGGCCTGGCCTGGCCCTGGCCCTGGCCTGGCCCTGGCCTGGCCTGGCCCTGGCCCTGGCCTGGCCTGGCCTGGCCTGGCCCTGGCCTGGCCTGGCCTGGCCTGGCCTGGCCTGGCCTGGCCTGGCCCTGGCCTGGCCCTGGCCTGGCCTGGCCTGGCCCTGGCCCTGGCCTGGCCTGGCCTGGCCTGGCCCTGGCCCTGGCCCTGGCCTGGCCCTGGCCTGGCCTGGCCTGGCCTGGCCTGGCCTGGCCTGGCCTGGCCTGGCCCTGGCCTGGCCTGGCCTGGCCTGGCCTGGCCTGGCCTGGCCCTGGCCTGGCCTGGCCTGGCCTGGCCTGGCCTGGCCTGGCCCTGGCCTGGCCTGGCCTGGCCTGGCCTGGCCCTGGCCTGGCCTGGCCTGGCCTGGCCCTGGCCTGGCCCTGGCCTGGCCTGGCCTGGCCTGGCCTGGCCTGGCCCTGGCCTGGCCTGGCCTGGCCTGGCCCTGGCCTGGCCTGGCCTGGCCTGGCCCTGGCCTGGCCTGGCCCTGGCCTGGCCTGGCCCTGGCCTGGCCTGGCCTGGCCTGGCCTGGCCCTGGCCTGGCCCTGGCCTGGCCTGGCCTGGCCTGGCCCTGGCCTGGCCTGGCCTGGCCCTGGCCTGGCCTGGCCCTGGCCTGGCCCTGGCCTGGCCTGGCCTGGCCTGGCCCTGGCCTGGCCTGGCCTGGCCTGGCCTGGCCCTGGCCTGGCCTGGCCTGGCCTGGCCTGGCCTGGCCTGGCCTGGCCTGGCCTGGCCTGGCCTGGCCTGGCCTGGCCTGGCCTGGCCCTGGCCTGGCCTGGCCCTGGCCTGGCCTGGCCTGGCCCTGGCCCTGGCCTGGCCTGGCCTGGCCTGGCCTGGCCTGGCCTGGCCTGGCCCTGGCCCTGGCCTGGCCTGGCCTGGCCTGGCCCTGGCCTGGCCTGGCCCTGGCCTGGCCTGGCCCTGGCCCTGGCCTGGCCTGGCCCTGGCCTGGCCTGGCCCTGGCCCTGGCCTGGCCTGGCCTGGCCCTGGCCTGGCCTGGCCTGGCCTGGCCTGGCCTGGCCCTGGCCTGGCCTGGCCTGGCCTGGCCTGGCCCTGGCCTGGCCTGGCCTGGCCTGGCCTGGCCTGGCCTGGCCTGGCCTGGCCTGGCCCTGGCCTGGCCCTGGCCTGGCCTGGCCTGGCCCTGGCCTGGCCTGGCCTGGCCTGGCCTGGCCTGGCCTGGCCTGGCCTGGCCTGGCCTGGCCTGGCCTGGCCCTGGCCTGGCCTGGCCTGGCCTGGCCTGGCCTGGCCTGGCCTGGCCTGGCCCTGGCCTGGCCTGGCCTGGCCTGGCCTGGCCTGGCCTGGCCTGGCCCTGGCCCTGGCCTGGCCCTGGCCTGGCCTGGCCCTGGCCTGGCCTGGCCTGGCCTGGCCTGGCCTGGCCCTGGCCTGGCCTGGCCCTGGCCCTGGCCCTGGCCCTGGCCCTGGCCTGGCCTGGCCTGGCCTGGCCCTGGCCTGGCCTGGCCTGGCCCTGGCCTGGCCTGGCCTGGCCTGGCCCTGGCCTGGCCCTGGCCCTGGCCCTGGCCCTGGCCTGGCCCTGGCCCTGGCCTGGCCTGGCCCTGGCCTGGCCTGGCCTGGCCCTGGCCTGGCCTGGCCTGGCCTGGCCTGGCCTGGCCCTGGCCTGGCCCTGGCCTGGCCTAACCTGGCCCTGGCCTGGCCTGGCCCTGGCCTGGCCCTGGCCTAGCCCTGGCCTAACCCTAACCCTGAGCCCTAACCCTGGCCCTAGCCTGACCCTAACCTAACCCTAACCCTAACCCTAACCCTAACCCTAACCCTAACCCTAACCCCTAACCCTAACCCTAACCCTAACCCTAACCCTAACCCTAACCCTAACCCTAACCCTAACCCTAACCCTAACCGGCATGAGCATGGTGGTTTTCATCCCTATATCCCAACCCTAACCTTATCCCTAACCCTACTATCCCTATATCCTAACATAACCCAATTATTATTTTTTTTTCTTTTCTTCTATATTCTCCTTCTTTCTTTTGAATGTGGTCTAAATGATCATATATTTCTATTTACTACAACCACATCCACACCAACCCCTAACCCTAACCTTAATTACCTTTAGAGTAATATCCACACTAGCCCCTAAACCTAACCTTAATTACCCTTAGAGCAATACCCACATCAGCTCCTAAACCTAACCTGGGGTACCCTTACAATAATACCCCCTTTGGGATGTATTTATTTTATTTTATTTTATTTTATTTTATTTTACTAAGAGCTGTGATTGTGTCCCTTTCCCGCTCTTGGGTGGGTTCTTAGTGGTCAGTTGAGGGAAGGACTGTGCACAACCAGGCCTGGGCCCTTTATTGGACCCAGGCCTTGGATTTTACATTTTCCTATCCCACACACAACAATGCTCATAATGTGGGCTCTGTGGCACAATGGATAGCGCATTGGACTTCTAAATTTCAAAATGTGGCCATTCAAAGGTTGTGGGTTCAAGTCCCAACAGAGTCACTGCCTTAGTCATTTTGCTAAGCACACTTGACCATCGAACAAGTCTATCTGACCACCAAAACTCTTTTCTCAAACAAACACTTTCATCCTCTCAATAGCATGGCCTATTCCTTGATCTGATGACCTCCCATGGAGACTTTGCAGCAGAAGGTGCTGTGGCTCAGTTGGTTAAAGTGCCTGTTTAGTAAAGAGGAGGTCATTGGTTCAAATCCCAGCGGTGCCTTTGTAGTGTGTTGTGGCCACTGAGTCTCTAAGATGTAAATGGCACTTCGTAGAAGGGCCAATTGGTTTGAGGCACTTGCTGACCTCATAGAGACTTGGTGGTGGCACCACTGGAAAGAACACCCTCCAAAATGGGGGGGTAGGGCTTGCTTTCATGCCTCTGCCACCTTCCTGGCAAAAGTTATGGCAATCCGGCATGAGCATGTTGGTTTTCATCCCTATATCCCTAACCCTAACTATAACCACTAACCTAACCGTTGGATTTCTAGTTTGCCAAATTTGGCCATTCAAATGTTGTGGGTTCCAGTTGCAGCATTCGTCATTTTGCTGAGCACACTTGTCCAAAAAACGACAAGGCTATCTGACCACCAAAACTCTGTTCTCAAACAAATATTTTCATGTTGTCAATAGCATGGCCTATTCATTGATCTGATGACCTCCCACGGAGACTTGGTAGCAAAAGGTGCTGTGGCTTAGTTGGTTAAAGTGCCTGCCTTGTAAACAGGAGATCCTGGGTTCAAATCCCAGCAGTGCCTTTGTAGTGTGTCGTGCACCTCAGGAACTTAGACGTTTAGAAATGTGTGCTTTTCTAAAAGCCAACAAAAAAGGTTATTCAAGTAAATTTGCTGCACTTATCAAGGGTACAAGCCAATCCTGTTCACAAATCTTTCCTTGGCTATATTTTGATGATACTCTGACATGCTAAAGCACTTTTCCAACAGGGTACTGTGGCTTAGCTGGTCAAGGTATATTTCTTATAAACAAGATATCCTGGTTTCAAATCTTAGCAGTGCTTATCTGACAGTGACTGTGCTATCTGGCCCCTCCTGAGGATAGGAGGTCCTGACACCTCCTATTGAAAGTGTGTTCAATTCTTAATTCTAGGGAAGTTGATTTCCTTACTACAGCAAGTGTAACCTCAGAGTGTTGAAGACACAACATGACGTGCTCTGTGGCGCAATGGATAGCACGTTGGACTTCTATATTGCAAAATGTGGCCATTCAAAGATTGAGGGTTCAAGTCCCAACAGAGTCACTTCCTTAGTCATTTTGCTAAGCACACTTGGCCAACGAACAAGTCTATCTGACCACCAAAACTCTTTTCTCAAACAAACACATTCATGCTCTCAATAGCATGGCTTGTTCATTGATCTGATGACCTCCCATGGAGACTTTGCAGCAGAAGGTGCTGTGGCTTAGTTGGTTAAAATGCCTGCCTAGTAAACAGGAGATTCTGGGTTCAAATCCCAGCAGTGCCTTTGTAGTGTGTTGTGGCTGCCAAGTCTCTAAGATGTAAACGGCACTTTGTAGGAGGGACATTTGGGTTGAGGCACTTGCTGACCTCATAGAAACTTGGCGGTGGTACTGCTGGAAAGAGCACCCTTGCAAATGGGGGGGTAGGGCTTGCTTTCATGCCTCTATCACCTTCCTGGCAAAAGTTATGGAAATCTGGCATGAGCATGGTGGTTTTCATCCCTATATCCTAACCTTACCTTACCCTAACAGGTTGCATAATGTTGGCTCTGTGGTGCAATGGATAGCGCTTTGACCTTCTAGATGGCAAAATGTGGCCATTCAAAGGTTGTGGGTTCAAGTCCCAACAGAGTCACTGCCTTAGTCATTTTGCTAAGCACACTTGGCCAACGAACAAGTCTATCTGACCACCAAAACTCTTTTCTCAAACAAACACTTTCATCCTCTCAATAGCATGGCCTATTCCTTGATCTGATGACCTCCCATGGAGACTTCGCAGCAGAAGGTGCTGTTGGTTAAAGTGCCTGTTTAGTAAACAGGAGGTCGTGGGTTCAAATCCCGGCAGTGCCTTTGTAGTGTGTTGTGGCCACTGAGTCTCTAAGATGTAAACGGCACTTCGTAGGAGGGCCAATCGGTTTGAGGCACTTGCTGACCTCATAGTGACTTGGTGGTGGCACCACTGGAAAGAACACCCTCAAAAATGGGGGGGTAGGGCTTGCTTTCATGCCTCTATCACCTTCCTGGCAAAAGTTATGGCAATCCGGCATGAGCATGGTAGTTTTCATCCCTATATCCTAACCCTAACCTAACCTAACCCTAACCTAACCCTAACCCTAACTTATGACCTCCCATGGAGCCTTTGCAACAGAAGGTGCTGTGGCTTAGTTGGTTAAAGTGCCTGCCTAGTAAACAGGAGATCCTGGGTTCAAATCCCAGCAGTGCCTTTGTAGTGTGTTGTGGCCACTGAGTCTCTAAAATGTAAACGGCACTTTGCAGGAGGGCTAATCGGGTTGAGGCACTTGCTGACCTCATAGAGACTCGGCAGTGGCACCACTGGAAAGAGCACCCTCGAAAATGGGGGGGTAGGGCTTGCTCTCATGCCTCTATCACCTTGCTGGCAAAAGTTATGGCAATCCGGCATGAGCATGGTGGTTTTCATCCCTATATCCTAACCCTAACCCTAACCTAACCCTGCTTTCGTGCCTCTATCACCTTCCTGGCAAAAGTTATGGCAATCCGGCATGAGCATGGTGGTTTTCATCCCTATATCCTAACCCTAACTAACCCTAACCCTATGGTGGTTTTCATCCCTATATCCTAACCCTACCCTAACCTAACCCTAACCTTCCTGGCAAAAGTTATGGCAATCCGGCATGAGCATGGTGGTTTTCATCCATATATCCTAACCCTAACCCTGTGGTTTTCATCCCTATATCCTAACCCTAACCTAACCCTAACCTCTATCTGACCACCAAAACTCTTTTCTCAAACAAACACTTTCATGCTCTCAATAGCATGGCCTATTCCTTGATCTGATGACCTCCCATGGAGACTTTGCAGCAGAAGGTGCTGCTGCTCAGTTGGTTAAAGTGCCTGTTTAATAAACAGGAGGTCATGGCTTCAAATCCCAGCAGTGCCTTTGTAGTGTGTTGTGGCCACCGAGTCTCTAAAATGTAAACGGCACTTTGCAGGAGGGCTAATCGGGTTGAGGCACTTGCTGACCTCATAGAGACTCGGCGGTGGCACCACTGGAAAGAGCACCCTTGAAAATGGGGGGGTAGGGCTTGCTTTCGTGCCTCTATCACCTTCCTGGCAAAAGTTATGGCAATCCGGCATGAGCATGGTGGTTTTCATCCCTATATCCTAACCCTAACTAACCCTAACCTAACCTAACCCTAACCTACCGTTGGAAAGAGCACCATCGAAAACGGGGGGGTAGGGCTCGCTTTCGTGCCTCTGCCACCTTCTCGGCAAAAGTTATGGCGATCCGGCACGAGCGTGGTGGTTTTCATCCCTATATCCTAACCCTAACCTAACCCTAACCCTAACCTAACCCCATCCCTATATCCTAACCCTAACCTAACCTAACCCTAACCCTAGTAAACAAGAGATCCTGGGTTCAAATCCCAGCAGTTCCTTTGTAGTGTGGTGTCCCCACCAAGTCTCTAAGATGTAAATGGCACTTTGTAGGAGGGCCAATTGGGTTGAGGCACTTGCTGACCTCATAGAGACTCGGTGGTGATGCCACTGGAAAGAGTGCCCTCAAAAATGGGAGGGTAGGGCTTGCTTTCATGCCTCTGCTACCTTCCTGGCAAAAGTTATGGCAATCTGGCATAAGCATGGTGGTTTTCATCCCTATATCCTAACCCTAAACCCTAACCTAACCCAAAAGTTATGGCGATCCGGCACGAGCGTGGTGGTTTTCATCCCTATATCCTAACCCTAACCTAACCTAACCCTAACACCTAACCTAACCTAACCCTAACTCCGGCATGAGCATGGTAGTTTTCATCCCTATATCCTAACCCTAAACCCTAACCCTAACCTAACCCTAACCTAACTGGCCACTGAGTCTCTAAGATGTAAACGGCACTTCTTAGGAGGGCCAATCGGTTTGAGGCACTTGCTGACCTCATAGAGACTGGGTGGTGGCACCACTGGAAAGAGCACCCTTGAAAATGGGGGGTAGGGCTTGCTTTTGTGCCTCTATCACCTTCCTGGCAAAAGTTATGGCAATCCGGCATGAGCATGGTAGTTTTCATCCCTATATCCTAACCCTAACCTAAACCCTAACCCTAACCTACCCCAACCCTAACCTAACCCTAACACTAAGGTGCTGTGGCTTAGTTGGTTAAAGTGCCTGTCTAGTAAACAGGAGATCCTGGGTTCAAATCCCAGCAGTTCCTTTGTAGTGTGGTGTGCCCACCAAGTCTCTAAGATGTAAATGGCACTTCTGAGGAGGGCCAATTGGGTTGAGGCACTTGCTGACCTCATAGAGACTCAGTGGTGATGCCACTGGAAAGAGTGCCCTCAAATATGGAGGGGTTGGGCTTACTTTCTTACCTCTGCTACCTTCCTGGCAAAAGTTATGGCAATCCGGCATGAGCATGGTGGTTTTCATCCCTATACCCTAACCTAACCCTGAGTGTGGTGGTTTTCATCCCTATATTCTAACCCTAATCACTATATCCTTAACCTAACCCTAACCCAGACACAACAGGGTGCATAATGTGGGCGCAATGGATAACACATTGGACTTCTAAATTGCAAAATGTGGCCATTCAAAGGATGTGGGTTCAATTCCCAACAGAGTCACTGCCTTAGTCATTTTGCTAAGCACATTTGGCCATCGAACAAGTCTATCTGACCACCAAAACTCTTTTCTCAAACAAACACTTTCATGCTCACAATAGCTTGGCCTGTTCATTAATCTTATGATCTCCCATGGACACTTTGCAGCAGAAGGTGCTGTGGCTTAGTTGGTTAAAATGCCTGCCTAGTAAACAGGAGATCCTGGGTTCAAATCCCAGCAGTGCCATTGTAGTGTGTTGCGGCCGCCTAGTCTCTAAGGTGTAAACGGCACTTTGTAAGAGGGCCAATCGGGTTGAGGAACTTGCTGACCTCATAGAGACTCAACGGTGGCACCACTGGAAAGAGCACCCTTGAAAATAGGGGGGTAGGGCTTGCTTTCATGCCTCTATCACCTTGCTGTCCGGCATGAGCAGGGTGGTTTTCATCCCTATATCCTAACCCTAACTGACCTCGGAGAGACTCGGCGGTGGTGCCGTTGGAAAGAGCGCCCTCGAAAACAGGGGGGTAGGGCTCGCTTTCGTGCCTCTGCCACCTTCCCGGCAAAAGTTATGGCGATCCGGCACGAGCGTGGTGGTTTTCATCCCTATATCCTAAGGGCCTGACCCCAAGCCTGCCAAGGGCCCCCAAAAACGCTCCCCACAAAACTTCACCAGTCGACTCCAAACGCCCCGAAACGCGCTCCTAGCACGGTCCCCCGGGAGAACCCGCCCTCGCTGGACTTAGAATCCGGCTGTCAGTTTTCGCTATGGCCAACACCATATGTGATGCGGGTCATAGCGAAGCCCCGTATCTCCGCGAGCGTACCTCCCAGAGTCACGGGGCCAGCGCTGGCGTTCTCGGCCACCCTGAAAACCCCCGGGTGGGCCTGACTCCCAGACTGCCAGCACCTTCGGCTTAGCGGCCACCCACGGACCAACGTTTTTCCATAGACTCACATTGTGTAGACTGCCATCCAGTGGGAAAACAAAAACGGGAGTCAACACTGTGTCACAGACTTGCATTCCTTCTCTCTGGCTTCACGTAGTGACCCGTTCAATGGACAGCCTTTGCTGTTACACTCAGATCAAATCAAATCAAATCACTTTATTGTCACACAGCCATATACACAAGTGCAATGGTGTGTGAAATTCCGGGGTGCAGTTCCGATCAACATAGCAGTCGTGACAGTGATGAGACAGTGCCAGTTTACCATAACATCAAATTAACACAACACAATTTAAACATCTGATATGCACATAATTACACTCAACATTACACAAATAATAACATACACTGTACAGTATACAATACGCACTATATAGATACACATTATTCAATAAAAATAAAAAATAAAATGTATAAAAAAGTATATATAGTATATACAGAATGTACAGTATTGTAGTGTATTGACATTCAGCTGTCGGTCGATAGTCAGTTATTAAGAGAGAATATAATATAATAATAATATAATTTATGACACTCCGGTGTGAGGTATAAGAGTAAGGGTCATAAAGCGCAGTGCTGATGTATTTGATCGTGGGAGATCAAAAGTTCAGAAGTCTGATCGCTCGGGGGAAGAAGCTATCATGAAGTCGGCTGGTGCGGGTCCTGATGCTGCGCTACCGCCTACCTGATGGTAGCAGTGAGAACCATCAGGTAGGCGGTATCGCAGCATCAGGACATTCACTCGGTCAATGTCTGTCTCTCATCTGTGTCTCGAAAGGCGCTTCGTCAATAAAACGAATGAATACTACTCTCGTTTCTGTTATGATTGTTCTTATTCCGTCGATGAAAACGAAACAACTTTTGCTCTTCATAAGAAAACAATGGCTTGATAATTGAGAAACTATTGGCAGTACCCTTTAGCATGTACAACTGCTTGACACTATAGCGGCGCCCAGTTTCAATGCCTGTCTATGGGACAGAGAGTTTTTTTTGTTTGTTTTTAACCCCGGGGGGCTAAGGGCTAGGGGCTAGGGTTATCTAGAGATCTAACCCCAACTAACCCCAGCTGTCTGGGGTTAGCCCTAGTGGACTGATGGAGAATTGCACTTTACCACTTACCCCTTTAAACCTAGGGCTCACTTTATGAAATAAAGTTATTAGGGCAATATTTCATGCAGTATATTCTCTCATTTTATTTA
>NW_026249631.1:7500-12159 GCF_019703515.2 Myxocyprinus asiaticus
ACCCTAACCCTAACCCTAACCCTAACCCTAACCCTAACCCTAACCCTAACCCTAACCCTAACCCTAACCCTAACCCTAACCCTAACCCTAACCCTAACCCTAACCCTAACCCTAACCCTAACCCTAACCCTAACCCTAACCCTAACCCTAACCCTAACCCTAACCCTAACCCTAACCCTAACCCTAACCCTAACCCTAACCCTAACCCTAACCCTAACCCTAACCCTAACCCTAACCCTAACCCTAACCCTAACCCTAACCCTAACCCTAACCCTAACCCTAACCCTAACCCTAACCCTAACCCTAACCCTAACCTAACCCTAACCCTAACCCTAACCCTAACCCTAACCCTAACCCTAACCCTAACCCTAACCCTAACCCTAACCCTAACCTAACCCTAACCCTAACCCTAACCCTAACCCTAACCCTAACCCTAACCCTAACCCTAACCCTAACCCTAACCCTAACCCTAACCCTAACCCTAACCCTAACCCTAACCCTAACCCTAACCCTAACCCTAACCCTAACCCTAACCCTAACCCTAACCCTAACCCTAACCCTAACCCTAACCCTAACCCTAACCCTAACCCTAACCCTAACCCTAACCCTAACCCTAACCCTAACCCTAACCCTAACCCTAACCCTAACCCTAACCCTAACCCTAACCCTAACCCTAACCCTAACCCTAACCCTAACCCTAACCCTAACCCTAACCCTAACCCTAACCCTAACCCTAACCCTAACCCTAACCCTAACCCTAACCCTAACCCTAACCCTAACCCTAACCCTAACCCTAACCCTAACCCTAACCCTAACCCTAACCCTAACCCTAACCCTAACCCTAACCCTAACCCTAACCCTAACCCTAACCCTAACCCTAACCCTAACCCTAACCCTAACCCTAACCCTAACCCTAACCCTAACCCTAACCCTAACCCTAACCCTAACCCTAACCCTAACCCTAACCCTAACCCTAACCCTAACCCTAACCCTAACCCTAACCCTAACCCTAACCCTAACCCTAACCCTAACCCTAACCCTAACCCTAACCCTAACCCTAACCCTAACCCTAACCCTAACCCTAACCCTAACCCTAACCCTAACCCTAACCCTAACCCTAACCCTAACCCTAACCCTAACCCTAACCCTAACCCTAACCCTAACCCTAACCCTAACCCTAACCCTAACCCTAACCCTAACCCTAACCCTAACCCTAACCTAACCCTAACCCTAACCCTAACCCTAACCCTAACCCTAACCCTAACCCTAACCCTAACCCTAACCCTAACCCTAACCCTAACCCTAACCCTAACCCTAACCCTAACCCTAACCCTAACCCTAACCCTAACCCTAACCCTAACCCTAACCCTAACCCTAACCCTAACCCTAACCCTAACCTAACCCTAACCCTAACCCTAACCCTAACCCTAACCCTAACCCTAACCCTAACCCTAACCCTAACCCTAACCCTAACCCTAACCCTAACCCTAACCCTAACCCTAACCCTAACCCTAACCCTAACCCTAACCCTAACCCTAACCCTAACCCTAACCCTAACCCTAACCCTAACCCTAACCCTAACCCTAACCCTAACCCTAACCCTAACCCTAACCCTAACCCTAACCCTAACCCTAACCCTAACCCTAACCCTAACCCTAACCCTAACCCTAACCCTAACCCTAACCCTAACCCTAACCCTAACCCTAACCCTAACCCTAACCCTAACCTAACCCTAACCCTAACCCTAACCCTAACCCTAACCCTAACCCTAACCCTAACCCTAACCCTAACCCTAACCCTAACCCTAACCCTAACCTAACCCTAACCTAACCCTAACCCTAACCCTAACCCTAACCCTAACCCTAACCCTAACCCTAACCCTAACCCTAACCCTAACCCTAACCCTAACCCTAACCCTAACCCTAACCCTAACCCTAACCCTAACCCTAACCCTAACCCTAACCCTAACCCTAACCCTAACCCTAACCCTAACCCTAACCCTAACCCTAACCCTAACCCTAACCCTAACCCTAACCCTAACCCTAACCCTAACCCTAACCCTAACCCTAACCCTAACCCTAACCCTAACCCTAACCCTAACCCTAACCCTAACCCTAACCCTAACCCTAACCCTAACCCTAACCCTAACCCTAACCCTAACCCTAACCCTAACCCTAACCCTAACCCTAACCCTAACCCTAACCCTAACCCTAACCCTAACCCTAACCCTAACCCTAACCTAACCCTAACCCTAACCCTAACCCTAACCCTAACCCTAACCCTAACCCTAACCCTAACCCTAACCCTAACCCTAACCCTAACCCTAACCCTAACCCTAACCCTAACCCTAACCCTAACCCTAACCCTAACCCTAACCCTAACCCTAACCCTAACCCTAACCCTAACCCTAACCCTAACCCTAACCCTAACCCTAACCCTAACCCTAACCCTAACCCTAACCCTAACCCTAACCCTAACCCTAACCCTAACCCTAACCCTAACCCTAACCCTAACCCTAACCCTAACCCTAACCCTAACCCTAACCCTAACCCTAACCCTAACCCTAACCCTAACCCTAACCCTAACCCTAACCCTAACCCTAACCTAACCCTAACCCTAACCCTAACCTAACCCTAACCCTAACCCTAACCCTAACCCTAACCCTAACCCTAACCCTAACCCTAACCCTAACCCTAACCCTAACCCTAACCCTAACCCTAACCCTAACCCTAACCCTAACCCTAACCCTAACCCTAACCCTAACCCTAACCCTAACCCTAACCCTAACCCTAACCCTAACCCTAACCCTAACCCTAACCCTAACCCTAACCCTAACCCTAACCCTAACCCTAACCCTAACCCTAACCCTAACCCTAACCCTAACCCTAACCCTAACCCTAACCCTAACCCTAACCCTAACCCTAACCCTAACCCTAACCCTAACCCTAACCCTAACCCTAACCCTAACCCTAACCCTAACCCTAACCCTAACCCTAACCCTAACCCTAACCCTAACCCTAACCCTAACCCTAACCCTAACCCTAACCCTAACCCTAACCCTAACCCTAACCCTAACCTAACCCTAACCCTAACCCTAACCCTAACCCTAACCCTAACCCTAACCCTAACCCTAACCCTAACCCTAACCCTAACCCTAACCCTAACCCTAACCCTAACCCTAACCCTAACCCTAACCCTAACCCTAACCCTAACCCTAACCCTAACCCTAACCCTAACCCTAACCCTAACCCTAACCCTAACCCTAACCCTAACCCTAACCCTAACCCTAACCCTAACCCTAACCCTAACCCTAACCCTAACCTAACCCTAACCCTAACCCTAACCCTAACCCTAACCCTAACCCTAACCCTAACCCTAACCCTAACCCTAACCCTAACCCTAACCCTAACCCTAACCCTAACCCTAACCCTAACCCTAACCCTAACCCTAACCCTAACCCTAACCCTAACCCTAACCCTAACCCTAACCCTAACCTAACCTAACCCTAACCCCATCCTAACCTAACCTAACCCTAACCCTAACCCTAACCCTAACCCTAACCCTAACCCTAACCTAACCCTAACCCTAAACACCTAAAACTTTACACCTACACCCACTCAAAACCTACCCTAACCTTAACCCACCTAAAACCTACCTTTACACCTAAACCCACTCAAAACTTACCCTTAACACCTCTAACCCTTTCTAATGGAAACCTAGATTTTTGAACCCCACCTGATGCAGCCCTACTTATTTCAACCCACAAAAAACTATTATTAGCTTATGTGTTGGAGTCAACACAGACTGGGTGGCTGGGGCTCTCTGCTTGGTCCTCTCACCGGAGCTTTGGGCTCACTGGAAGCGACCAGTTGAGAGAAGGCCTGTGCACAACCGGGCCTGGGCCCTTTGGGGCCTAGGCTTAGGATATTACAATTCCCTAACCTAACCCTAACCCTAACCCTAACCCTAACCCTAACCTAACCCTAACCCTAACCTAACCTAACCTAACCTAACCCTAACCCTAACCCTAACCTAACCCTAACCCTAACCCTAACCCTAACTAACCCTAACCCTAACCCTAACCCTAACCCTAACCCTCGATAATGGGGGGGTAGGGCTTGCTTTCATGCCTCTATCACCTTCCTGGCAAAAGTTATGGCAATCCGGCATGAGCATGGTGGTTTTCATCCCTATATCCTAACCCTAACCCTAACCTAACCCTAACCCAATAGCATGGCCTATTCCTTGATCTGATGACCTCCCATGGAGACTTTGCAGCAGAAGGTGCTGCGGCTCAGTTGGTTAAAGTGCCTGTTTAGTAAACAGGAGGTCATGGGTTCAAATCCCAGCAGTGCCTCTGTAGTGTGTTGTGGCCACCGAGTCTCTAAAATGTAAACGGCACTTTGCAGGAGGGCTAATCGGGTTGAGGCACTTGCTGACCTCATAGAGATTCGGTGGTGGCATCACTGGAAAGAGCACCCTCGAAAATGGGGGGGTAGGGCTTGCTTTCATGCCTCTATCACCTTCCTGGCAAAAGTTATGGCAATCCGGCATGAGCATGGTGGTTTTCATCCCTATATCCTAACCTAACCCTAACCCTAATCCCCATGTCCTAACCCTAACTAACCTAACCTAAAAGTTATGGCAATCCGGCATGAG
>NW_026249632.1:0-5000 GCF_019703515.2 Myxocyprinus asiaticus
CTAACCCTAACCCTAACCCTAACCCTAACCCTAACCCTAACCCTAACCCTAACCCTAACCCTAACCCTAACCCTAACCCTAACCCTAACCCTAACCCTAACCCTAACCCTAACCCTAACCCTAACCCTAACCCTAACCCTAACCCTAACCCTAACCCTAACCCTAACCCTAACCCTAACCCTAACCCTAACCCTAACCCTAACCCTAACCCTAACCCTAACCCTAACCCTAACCCTAACCCTAACCCTAACCCTAACCCTAACCCTAACCCTAACCCTAACCCTAACCCTAACCCTAACCCTAACCCTAACCCTAACCCTAACCCTAACCCTAACCCTAACCCTAACCCTAACCCTAACCCTAACCCTAACCCTAACCCTAACCCTAACCCTAACCCTAACCCTAACCCTAACCCTAACCCTAACCCTAACCCTAACCCTAACCCTAACCCTAACCCTAACCCTAACCCTAACCCTAACCCTAACCCTAACCCTAACCCTAACCCTAACCCTAACCCTAACCCTAACCCTAACCCTAACCCTAACCCTAACCCTAACCCTAACCCTAACCCTAACCCTAACCCTAACCCTAACCCTAACCCTAACCCTAACCCTAACCCTAACCCTAACCCTAACCCTAACCCTAACCCTAACCCTAACCCTAACCCTAACCCTAACCCTAACCCTAACCCTAACCCTAACCCTAACCCTAACCCTAACCCTAACCCTAACCCTAACCCTAACCCTAACCCTAACCCTAACCCTAACCCTAACCCTAACCCTAACCCTAACCCTAACCCTAACCCTAACCCTAACCCTAACCCTAACCCTAACCCTAACCCTAACCCTAACCCTAACCCTAACCCTAACCCTAACCCTAACCCTAACCCTAACCCTAACCCTAACCCTAACCCTAACCCTAACCCTAACCCTAACCCTAACCCTAACCCTAACCCTAACCCTAACCCTAACCCTAACCCTAACCCTAACCCTAACCCTAACCCTAACCCTAACCCTAACCCTAACCCTAACCCTAACCCTAACCCTAACCCTAACCCTAACCCTAACCCTAACCCTAACCCTAACCCTAACCCTAACCCTAACCCTAACCCTAACCCTAACCCTAACCCTAACCCTAACCCTAACCCTAACCCTAACCCTAACCCTAACCCTAACCCTAACCCTAACCCTAACCCTAACCCTAACCCTAACCCTAACCCTAACCCTAACCCTAACCCTAACCCTAACCCTAACCCTAACCCTAACCCTAACCCTAACCCTAACCCTAACCCTAACCCTAACCCTAACCCTAACCCTAACCCTAACCCTAACCCTAACCCTAACCCTAACCCTAACCCTAACCCTAACCCTAACCCTAACCCTAACCCTAACCCTAACCCTAACCCTAACCCTAACCCTAACCCTAACCCCTAACCCTAACCCTAACCCTAACCCTAACCCTAACCCTAACCCTAACCCTAACCCTAACCCTAACCCTAACCCTAACCCTAACCCTAACCCTAACCCTAACCCTAACCCTAACCCTAACCCTAACCCTAACCCTAACCCTAACCCTAACCCTAACCCTAACCCTAACCCTAACCCTAACCCTAACCCTAACCCTAACCCTAACCCTAACCCTAACCCTAACCCTAACCCTAACCCTAACCCTAACCCTAACCCTAACCCTAACCCTAACCCTAACCCTAACCCTAACCCTAACCCTAACCCTAACCCTAACCCTAACCCTAACCCTAACCCTAACCCTAACCCTAACCCTAACCCTAACCCTAACCCTAACCCTAACCCTAACCCTAACCCTAACCCTAACCCTAACCCTAACCCTAACCCTAACCCTAACCCTAACCCTAACCCTAACCCTAACCCTAACCCTAACCCTAACCCTAACCCTAACCCTAACCCTAACCCTAACCCTAACCCTAACCCTAACCCTAACCCTAACCCTAACCCTAACCCTAACCCTAACCCTAACCCTAACCCTAACCCTAACCCTAACCCTAACCCTAACCCTAACCCTAACCCTAACCCTAACCCTAACCCTAACCCTAACCCTAACCCTAACCCTAACCCTAACCCTAACCCTAACCCTAACCCTAACCCTAACCCCTAACCCTAACCCTAACCCTAACCCTAACCCTAACCCTAACCCTAACCCTAACCCTAACCCTAACCCTAACCCTAACCCTAACCCTAACCCTAACCCTAACCCTAACCCTAACCCTAACCCTAACCCTAACCCTAACCCTAACCCTAACCCTAACCCTAACCCTAACCCTAACCCTAACCCTAACCCTAACCCTAACCCTAACCCTAACCCCTAACCCTAACCCTAACCCTAACCCTAACCCTAACCCTAACCCTAACCCTAACCCTAACCCTAACCCTAACCCTAACCCTAACCCTAACCCTAACCCTAACCCTAACCCTAACCCTAACCCTAACCCTAACCCTAACCCTAACCCTAACCCTAACCCTAACCCTAACCCTAACCCTAACCCTAACCCTAACCCTAACCCTAACCCTAACCCTAACCCTAACCCTAACCCTAACCCTAACCCTAACCCTAACCCTAACCCTAACCCTAACCCTAACCCTAACCCTAACCCTAACCCTAACCCTAACCCTAACCCTAACCCTAACCCTAACCCTAACCCTAACCCTAACCCTAACCCTAACCCTAACCCTAACCCTAACCCTAACCCTAACCCTAACCCTAACCCTAACCCTAACCCTAACCCTAACCCTAACCCTAACCCTAACCCTAACCCTAACCCTAACCCTAACCCTAACCCTAACCCTAACCCTAACCCTAACCCTAACCCTAACCCTAACCCTAACCCTAACCCTAACCCTAACCCTAACCCTAACCCTAACCCTAACCCTAACCCTAACCCTAACCCTAACCCTAACCCTAACCCTAACCCTAACCCTAACCCTAACCCTAACCCTAACCCTAACCCTAACCCTAACCCTAACCCTAACCCTAACCCTAACCCTAACCCTAACCCTAACCCTAACCCTAACCCTAACCCTAACCCTAACCCTAACCCTAACCCTAACCCTAACCCTAACCCTAACCCTAACCCTAACCCTAACCCTAACCCTAACCCTAACCCTAACCCTAACCCTAACCCTAACCCTAACCCTAACCCTAACCCTAACCCTAACCCTAACCCTAACCCTAACCCTAACCCTAACCCTAACCCTAACCCTAACCCTAACCCTAACCCTAACCCTAACCCTAACCCTAACCCTAACCCTAACCCTAACCCTAACCCTAACCCTAACCCTAACCCTAACCCTAACCCTAACCCTAACCCTAACCCTAACCCTAACCCTAACCCTAACCCTAACCCTAACCCTAACCCTAACCCTAACCCTAACCCTAACCCTAACCCTAACCCTAACCCTAACCCTAACCCTAACCCTAACCCTAACCCTAACCCTAACCCTAACCCTAACCCTAACCCTAACCCTAACCCTAACCCTAACCCTAACCCTAACCCTAACCCTAACCCTAACCCTAACCCTAACCCTAACCCTAACCCTAACCCTAACCCTAACCCTAACCCTAACCCTAACCCTAACCCTAACCCTAACCCTAACCCTAACCCTAACCCTAACCCTAACCCTAACCCTAACCCTAACCCTAACCCTAACCCTAACCCTAACCCTAACCCTAACCCTAACCCTAACCCTAACCCTAACCCTAACCCTAACCCTAACCCTAACCCTAACCCTAACCCTAACCCTAACCCTAACCCTAACCCTAACCCTAACCCTAACCCTAACCCTAACCCTAACCCTAACCCTAACCCTAACCCTAACCCTAACCCTAACCCTAACCCTAACCCTAACCCTAACCCTAACCCTAACCCTAACCCTAACCCTAACCCTAACCCTAACCCTAACCCTAACCCTAACCCTAACCCTAACCCTAACCCTAACCCTAACCCTAACCCTAACCCTAACCCTAACCCTAACCCTAACCCTAACCCTAACCCTAACCCTAACCCTAACCCTAACCCTAACCCTAACCCTAACCCTAACCCTAACCCTAACCCTAACCCTAACCCTAACCCTAACCCTAACCCTAACCCTAACCCTAACCCTAACCCTAACCCTAACCCTAACCCTAACCCTAACCCTAACCCTAACCCTAACCCTAACCCTAACCCTAACCCTAACCCTAACCCTAACCCTAACCCTAACCCTAACCCTAACCCTAACCCTAACCCTAACCCTAACCCTAACCCTAACCCTAACCCTAACCCTAACCCTAACCCTAACCCTAACCCTAACCCTAACCCTAACCCTAACCCTAACCCTAACCCTAACCCTAACCCTAACCCTAACCCTAACCCTAACCCTAACCCTAACCCTAACCCTAACCCTAACCCTAACCCTAACCCTAACCCTAACCCTAACCCTAACCCTAACCCTAACCCTAACCCTAACCCTAACCCTAACCCTAACCCTAACCCTAACCCTAACCCTAACCCTAACCCTAACCCTAACCCTAACCCTAACCCTAACCCTAACCCTAACCCTAACCCTAACCCTAACCCTAACCCTAACCCTAACCCTAACCCTAACCCTAACCCTAACCCTAACCCTAACCCTAACCCTAACCCTAACCCTAACCCTAACCCTAACCCTAACCCTAACCCTAACCCTAACCCTAACCCTAACCCTAACCCTAACCCTAACCCTAACCCTAACCCTAACCCTAACCCTAACCCTAACCCTAACCCTAACCCTAACCCTAACCCTAACCCTAACCCTAACCCTAACCTAACCCTAACCCTAACCCTAACCCTAACCCTAACCCTAACCCTAACCCTAACCCTAACCCTAACCCTAACCCTAACCCTAACCCTAACCCTAACCCTAACCCTAACCCTAACCCTAACCCTAACCCTAACCCTAACCCTAACCCTAACCCTAACCCTAACCCTAACCCTAACCCTAACCCTAACC
>NW_026249633.1:0-12000 GCF_019703515.2 Myxocyprinus asiaticus
CACTGACACACACACTGTCACACACACACCTTATGTGTTATAGGATTATTTTTATTTCCATATCTAAACATGTCACTGTTTAGTTTGTAGTTGTAAGTCGGAAGTTTATTGACTGCATTGTATTAATTATTAATTGATATTACTGCATAAATAAACTTTGTTTATATTACAAAGAGAAGTGTTTTGATTTGTTTTGCATATGCCTGTGTCATGCTGACGGGATGTCAATGCTCGGATTCAAACCTTCATTCATTGTTTTTTTTCCTGAAAATCGATATTCTTCGGATGCCGATTTTCCTAAGAAAACAATCTAATATTGAGACTGTTTTACTATTTGGTTATTAGTCCCTAATTCTAGGGTGGTGCCCCGTCAATGTTAATCCTTATTAATATTCTATTGATTTTTGATAATTGATAATTATCTTTGATTGAATTTGAATGATCAATAAGCTAGTGTTAATTGTAATTAATGTTTCATCGATGTTAACAATTAACGACTATCTTTGATAACTGTTGATTTAAAGGATTATAAAAAGCTAACATTCATTCTCATCAATGTTCTATTGATTTTAATAATTAATAATTATCTTTGATAATTATTAATTATTGCTAATAACCAAACTTGCTCCTAAACGTAGCACACTACATTTACTGGAGCCCCATATGAGATTTTAATGAGTTAGATCCAATTAATTAATTTAAATACTGATTAATAACTATAGAAATAATTATTAATTATTTCTGATAGTAACACTGATCTAAACAACCAGTAAAGCCCTACACTTGAATCCTGCTCCACATAACTTTAATCTTGCTCCACATAACTTTAATCCTGCTCCATATAACGTTTACATTGCTGCACATCACTTTAATCCTGCTCCACATAAATTTTAATACTGCTCCACATAACTTTAATCCTGCTCCACATAATTTTTAATCCTGCTTCACATAATTTTTAATCCTGCTCCACATAATTTTTAATCCTGCTCCATATAACTTGAATCCTGCTCCAAATAACTTTTAATCCTGCTCCACACAACTTTTAATCCTGCTCCACATAACTTTAATATTGCTCCACATAACTTTAATCCTGCTCCATATAACGTTTACATTGCTGCACATCACTTTAATCCTGCTCCACATAACTTAAATCTTGCTCCACATAATTTTTAATCCTGCTCCACATAACTTTTAAACCTGCTCCATATAACTTGAATCCTGCTCCAAATAACTTTTAATCCTGCTCCACACAACTTTTAATCCTGCTCCACACAACTTTTAATCCTGCTCCACATAACTTTAATCTTGCTCCACATAACTTTAATCCTGCTCCATATAACGTTTACATTGCTGCACATCACTTTAATCCTGCTCCACATAATTTTTAATCCTGCTCCACATAACTTTTAATCCTGCTCCACATAATTTTCAATCCTGCTCCACATAACATTAATCCTGCTCCACATAACTTTAATCCTGCTCCATATAACTTTAATCCTGCTCCACATAACTTTTAATACTGCTCCACATAATTTTCAATCCTGCTCCACATAACATTAATCCAGCTCCACATAACTTGAATCCTGCTCCACATAACTTTAATCCTGCTCCACATAACTTTAATCTTGCTCCACATAACTTTAATCCTCCTCCACATAACTTTAATCTTGCTCCACATAACTTTAATCCTGCTCCACATAACTTTAATCTTGCTCCACATAACTTTAATCCTCCTCCACATAACTTTAATCTTGCTCCACATAACTTTAATCTTGCTCGACATAACTTTAATCCTGCTCCACATAACTTTAATCTTGCTCCACATAACTTTAATCCTGCTCCACATAACTTTAAACCTGCTCCACATAACTGTAATCCTTCTCCACATAACTTTAATCCTGCTCCACATAACTTTTAATCCTGCTCCACATAATTTTTAATCCTGCTCCACATAACTTTTAATAATGCTCCACATAACTTTAATATTGCCCCAAATAACTTTTAATCTTGCCCAAAATAATTTTTAATCCTAC
The DNA here is from genome assembly GCF_019703515.2 of Myxocyprinus asiaticus. Taxonomy (NCBI): domain Eukaryota; kingdom Metazoa; phylum Chordata; class Actinopteri; order Cypriniformes; family Catostomidae; genus Myxocyprinus; species Myxocyprinus asiaticus. Next base: position 2,034 of record NW_026249633.1, read on the forward strand.
TCCACATAACTTTAATCCTGCTCCACAAAACTTAAATCTTGCTCCACATAATTTTTAATCCTGCTCCACATAACTTTAATCTTGCTCCACATAACTTTAATCCTGCTCCACATAACTTTTAATCCTGCTCAACATAACTTTAATCCTGCTCCACAAAACTTAAATCTTGCTCCACATAATTTTTAATCCTGCTCCACATAACTTTTAATCCTGCTCCATATAACTTGAATCCTGCTCCAAATAACTTTTAATCCTGCTCCACACAACTTTTAATCCTGCTCCACATAACTTTAATCTTGCTCCACATAACTTTAATCCTGCTCCATATAACATTTACATTGCTGCACATCACTTTAATCCTGCTCCACATAACTTTTAATCCTGCTCCACATAACTTTTAATCCTGCTCCACATAATTTTCAATCCTGCTCCACATAACTTTTAATCCTGCTCCATATAACTTGAATCCTGCTCCAAATAACTTTTAATCCTGCTCCACACAAATTTTAATCCTGCTCCACATAACTTTAATCTTGCTCCACATAACTTTAATCCTGCTCCATATAACGTTTACATTGCTGCACATCACTTTAATCCTGCTCCACATAAATTTTAATACTGCTCCACATAACTTTAATCCTGCTCCACATAATTTTTAATCCTGCTTCACATAATTTTTAATCCTGCTCCACATAACTTTTAATCCTGCTCCATATAACTTGAATCCTGCTCCAAATAACATTTAATCCTGCTCCACACAACTTTTAATCCTGCTCCACATAACTTTAATCTTGCTCCACATAACTTTAATCCTGCTCCATATAACGTTTACATTGCTGCACATCACTTTAATCCTGCTCCACATAACTTTTAATCCTGCTCCACATAATTTTCAATCCTGCTCCACATAACATTAATCCTGCTCCACATAACTTTAATCCTGCTCCATATAACTTTAATCCTGCTCCACATAACTTTTAATACTGCTCCACATAATTTTCAATCCTGCTCCACATAACATTAATCCAGCTCCACATAACTTGAATCCTGCTCCACATAACTTTAATCCTGCTCCACATAACTTTAATCTTGCTCCACATAACTTTAATCCTGCTCCACATAACTTTAAACTTGCTCCACATAACTTTAATCTTGCTCCACATAACTTTAATCCTGCTCCACATAACTTTAATCTTGCTCCACATAACTTTAATCCTGCTCCACATAACTTTAATCCTACTCCACATAACTTTAATCCTGCTCCACAAAACTTAAATCTTGCTCCACATAATTTTTAATCCTGCTCCACATAACTTTTAAACCTGCTCCATATAACTTGAATCCTGCTCCAAATAACTTTTAATCCTGCTCCACACAACTTTTAATCCTGCTCCACATAACTTTAATCTTGCTCCACATAACTTTAATCCTGCTCCATATAACGTTTACATTGCTGCACATCACTTTAATCCTGCTCCACATAACTTTTAATCCTGCTCCACATAATTTTCAATCCTGCTCCACATAACATTAATCCTGCTCCACATAACTTTAATCCTGCTCCATATAACTTTAATCCTGCTCCACATAACTTTTAATACTGCTCCACATAATTTTCAATCCTGCTCCACATAACATTAATCCAGCTCCACATAACTTGAATCCTGCTCCACATAACTTTAATCCTGCTCCACATAACTTTAATCTTGCTCCACATAACTTTAATCCTGCTCCACATAACTTTTAATACTGCTCCACATAATTTTCAATCCTGCTCCACATAACATTAATCCAGCTCCACATAACTTGAATCCTGCTCCACATAACTTTAATCCTGCTCCACATAACTTTAATCTTGCTCCACATAACTTTAATCCTGCTCCACATAACTTTAAACTTGCTCCACATAACTTTAATCTTGCTCCACATAACTTTAATCCTGCTCCACATAACTTTAATCTTGCTCCACATAACTTTAATCCTGCTCCACATAACTTTAATCCTACTCCACATAACTTTAATCCTGCTCCACAAAACTTAAATCTTGCTCCACATAATTTTTAATCCTGCTCCACATAACTTTTAAACCTGCTCCATATAACTTGAATCCTGCTCCAAATAACTTTTAATCCTGCTCCACACAACTTTTAATCCTGCTCCACATAACTTTAATCTTGCTCCACATAACTTTAATCCTGCTCCATATAACGTTTACATTGCTGCACATCACTTTAATCCTGCTCCACATAACTTTTAATCCTGCTCCACATAATTTTCAATCCTGCTCCACATAACATTAATCCTGCTCCACATAACTTTAATCCTGCTCCATATAACTTTAATCCTGCTCCACATAACTTTTAATACTGCTCCACATAATTTTCAATCCTGCTCCACATAACATTAATCCAGCTCCACATAACTTGAATCCTGCTCCACATAACTTTAATCCTGCTCCACATAACTTTAATCTTGCTCCACATAACTTTAATCCTCCTCCACATAACTTTAATCTTGCTCCACATAACTTTAATCCTGCTCCACATAACTTTAATCTTGCTCCACATAACTTTAATCCTCCTCCACATAACTTTAATCTTGCTCCACATAACTTTAATCTTGCTCGACATAACTTTAATCCTGCTCCACATAACTTTAATCTTGCTCCACATAACTTTAATCCTGCTCCACATAACTTTAAACCTGCTCCACATAACTGTAATCCTTCTCCACATAACTTTAATCCTGCTCCACATAACTTTAATCCTACTCCACATAACTTTAATCCTGCTCCACAAAACTTAAATGTTGCTCCACATAATTTTTAATCCTGCTCCACATAACTTTTAAACCTGCTCCATATAACTTGAATCCTGCTCCAAATAACTTTTAATCCTGCTCCACACAACTTTTAATCCTGCTCCACATAACTTTAATCTTGCTCCACATAACTTTAATCCTGCTCCATATAACGTTTACATTGCTGCACATCACTTTAATCCTGCTCCACATAACTTTTAATCCTGCTCCACATAATTTTCAATCCTGCTCCACATAACATTAATCCTGCTCCACATAACTTTAATCCTGCTCCATATAACTTTAATCCTGCTCCACATAACTTTTATTACTGCTCCACATAATTTTCAATCCTGCTCCACATAACATTAATCCAGCTCCACATAACTTGAATCCTGCTCCACATAACTTTAATCCTGCTCCACATAACTTTAATCTTGCTCCACATAACTTTAATCCTCCTCCACATAACTTTAATCTTGCTCCACATAACTTTAATCCTGCTCCACATAACTTTAATCTTGCTCCACATAACTATAATCCTCCTCCACATAACTTTAATCTTGCTCCACATAACTTTAATCTTGCTCGACATAACTTTAATCCTGCTCCACATAACTTTAATCTTGCTCCACATAACTTTAATCCTGCTCCACATAACTTTAAACCTGCTCCACATAACTGTAATCCTTCTCCACATAACTTTAATCCTGCTCCACATAACTTTTAATCCTGCTCCACATAATTTTGAATCCTGCTCCACATAACTTTTAATAATGCTCCACATAACTTTAATATTGCCCCAAATAACTTTTAATCTTGCCCAAAATAACTTTTAATCATGCTCCACATAACTTTAATCCTGCTCCACAAAACTTAAATCTTGCTCCACATAATTTTTAATCCTGCTCCACATAACTTTAATATTGCTCCACATAACTTTAATCCTGCTCCACATAACTTTTAATCCTGCTCAACATAACTTTAATCCTGCTCCACAAAACTTAAATCTTGCTCCACATCATTTTTAATCCTGCTCCACATAACTTTTAATCCTGCTCCATATAACTTGAATCCTGCTCCAAATAACTTTTAATCCTGCTCCACACAACTTTTAATCCTGCACTACATAACTTTAATCTTGCTCCACATAACTTTAATCCTGCTCCATATAACGTTTACATTGCTGCACATCACTTTAATCCTGCTCCACATAAATTTTAATACTGCTCCACATAACATTAATCCTGCTCCACATAACATTAATCCTGCTCCACATAATTTTTAATCCTGCTTCACATAATTTTTAATCCTGCTCCACATAACTTTTAATCCTGCTCCATATAACTTGAATCCTGCTCCAAATAACTTTTAATCCTGCTCCACACAACTTTTAATCCTGCTCCACATAACTTTAATCTTGCTCCACATAACTTTAATCCTGCTCCATATAACGTTTACATTGCAGCACATCACTTTAATCCTGCTCCACATAACTTTTAATCCTGCTCCACATAACTTTTAATCCTGCTCCACATAATTTTCAATCCTGCTCCACATAACTTTTAATCCTGCTCCATATAACTTGAATCCTGCTCCAAATAACTTTTAATCCTGCTCCACACAAATTTTAATCCTGCTCCACATAACTTTAATCTTGCTCCACATAACTTTAATCCTGCTCCATATAACGTTTACATTGCTGCACATCACTTTAATCCTGCTCCACATAAATTTTAATACTGCTCCACATAACTTTAATCCTGCTCCACATAATTTTTAATTCTGCTTCACATAATTTTTAATCCTGCTCCACATAACTTTTAATCCTGCTCCATATAACTTGAATCCTGCTCCAAATAACTTTTAATCCTGCTCCACACAACTTTTAATCCTGCTCCACATAACTTTAATCTTGCTCCACATAACTTTAATCCTGCTCCATATAACGTTTACATTGCTTAATCCTGCTCCACATAATTTTCAATCCTGCTCCACATAACTTTAATCCTGCTCCATATAACTTTAATCCTGCTCCACATAACTTTTAATACTGCTCCACATAATTTTCAATCCTGCTCCACATAACATGAATCCAGCTCCACATAACTTGAATCCTGCTCCACATAACTTTAATCCTGCTCCACATAACTTTAATCTTGCTCCACATAACTTTAATCCTGCTCCACATAACTTTAATCTTGCTCCACATAACTTTAATCTTGCTCCACATAACTTTAATCCTGCTCTACATAACTTTAATCTTGCTCCACATAACTTTAATCCTGCTCCACATAACTTTAATCCTGCTCCACATAACTTTAATCCTGCTCCACAAAACTTAAATCTTGCTCCACATAATTTTTAATCCTGCTCCACATAACTTTTAAACCTGCTCCATATAACTTGAATCCTGCTCCAAATAACTTTTAATACTGCTCCACACAACTTTTAATCCTGCTCCACATAACTTTAATCTTGCTCCACATAACTTTAATCCTGCTCCATATAACGTTTACATTGCTGCACATCACTTTAATCCTGCTCCACATAACTTTTAATCCTGCTCCACATAACTTTTAATCCTGCTCCACATAATTTTCAATCCTGCTCCACATAACATTAATCCTGCTCCACATAACTTTAATCCTGCTCCATATAACTTTAATCCTGCTCCACATAACTTTTAATACTGCTCCACATAATTTTCAATCCTGCTCCACATAACATTAATCCAGCTCCACATAACTTTAATCCTGCTCCACATATCTTTAATCCTGCTCCACATAACTTTAATCTTGCTCCACATAACTTTAATCCTGCTCCACATAACTTTAATCTTGCTCCACATAACTTTAATCTTGCTCCACATAACTTTTATCCTGCTCCACATAACTTTAATCTTGCTCCACATAACTTTAATCCTGCTCCACATAACTTTAATCCTGCTCCACATAACTTTAATCCTGCTCCACAAAACTTAAATCTTGCTCCACATAATTTTTAATCCTGCTCCACATAACTTTTAAACCTGCTCCATATAACTTGAATCCTGCTCCAAATAACTTTTAATCCTGCTCCACACAACTTTTAATCCTGCTCCACATAACTTTAATCTTGCTCCACATAACTTTAATCCTGCTCCATATAACGTTTACATTGCTGCACATCACTTTAATCCTGCTCCACATAACTTTTAATCCTGCTCCACATAACTTTTAATCCTGCTCCACATAATTTTCAATACTGCTCAACATAACATTAATCCTGCTCCACATAACTTTAATCTTGCTCCACATAACTTTAATACTGCTCCACATAACTTTAATCTTGCTCCACATAACTTTAATCTTGCTCCACATAACTTTAATCCTGCTCCACATAACTTTAATCCTGCTCCACATAACTGTAATCCTGCTCCACATAACTTTAATCCTGCTCCACATAACTTTAATCCTGCTCCACAAAACTTAAATCTTGCTCCACATAATTTTTAATCCTGCTCCACATAACTTTTAAACCTGCTCCATATAACTTGAATCCTGCTCCAAATAACTTTTAATCCTGCTCCACACAACTTTTAATCCTGCTCCACATAACTTTAATCTTGCTACACATAACTTTAATCCTGCTCCATATAACGTTTACATTGCTGCACATCACTTTAATCCTGCTCCACATAACTTTTAATCCTGCTCCACATAACTTTTAATCCTGCTCCACATAATTTTCAATCCTGCTCCACATAACATTAATCCTGCTCCACATAACTTTAATCCTGCTCCATATAACTTTAATCCTGCTCCACATAACTTTTAATACTGCTCCACATAATTTTCAATCCTGCTCCACATAACATTAATCCAGATCCACATAACTTGAATCCTGCTCCACATAACTTTAATCTTGCTCCACATAACTTTAATCCTCCTCCACATAACTTTAATCTTGCTCCACATAACTTTAATCCTGCTCCACATAACTTTAATCTTGCTCCACATAACTTTAATCCTCCTCCACATAACTTTAATCTTGCTCCACATGACTTTAATCTTGCTCCACAAAACTTTAATCCTGCTCCACATAACTTTAATCTTGCTCCACATAAATTTAATCCTGCTCCACATAAATTTAAACCTGCTCCACATAACTGTAATCCTTCTCCACATAACTTTAATCCTGCTCCACATAATTTTTAATCCTGCTCCACATAATTTTTAATCCTGCTCCACATAACTTTTAATAATGCTCCACATAACTTTAATTTTGCCCCAAATAACTTTTAATCTTGCCCAAAATAACTTTTAATCCTGCTCCACATAACTTTAATCCTGCTCCACAAAACTTAAATCTTGCTCCACATAATTTTTAATCCTGCTCCACATAACTTTAATCTTGCTCCACATAACTTTAATCCTGCTCCACATAACTTTAATCCTGCTCCACAAAACTTAAATCTTGCTCCACATAATTTTTAATCCTGCTCCACATAACTTTTAATCCTGCTCCATATAACTTGAATCCTGCTCCAAATAACTTTTAATCCTGCTCCACACAACTTTTAATCCTGCACCACATAACTTTAATCTTGCTCCACATAACTTTAATCCTGCTCCATATAACGTTTACATTGCTGCACATCACTTTAATCCTGCTCCACATAAATTTTAATACTGCTCCACATAACTTTAATCCTGCTCCACATAATTTTTAATCCTGCTTCACATAATTTTTAATCCTGCTCCACATAACTTTAATCCTGCTCCATATAACTTGAATCCTGCTCCAAATAACTTTTAATCCTGCTCCACACAACTTTTAATCCTACTCCACATAACTTTAATCTTGCTCCACATAACTTTAATCCTGCTCCATATAACGTTTACATTGCTGCACATCACTTTAATCCTGCTCCACATAACTTTTAATCCTGCTCCACATAACTTTTAATCCTGCTCCACATAATTTTCAATCCTGCTCCACATAACTTTTAATCCTGCTCCATATAACTTGAATCCTGCTCCAAATAACTTTTAATCCTGCTCCACACAAATTTTAATCCTGCTCCACATAACTTTAATCTTGCTCCACATAACTTTAATCCTGCTCCATATAACGTTTACATTGCTGCACATCACTTTAATCCTGCTCCACATAAATTTTAATACTGCTCCACATAACTTTAATCCTGCTCCACATAATTTTTAATCCTGCTTCACATAATTTTTAATCCTGCTCCACATAACTTTTAATCCTGCTCCATATAACTTGAATCCTGCTCCAAATAACTTTTAATCCTGCTCCACACAACTTTTAATCCTGCTCCACATAACTTTAATCTTGCTCCACATAACTTTAATCCTGCTCCATATAACGTTTACATTGCTGCACATCACTTTAATCCTGCTCCACATAACTTTTAATCCTGCTCCACATAATTTTCAATCCTGCTCCACATAACATTAATCCTGCTCCACATAACTTTAATCCTGCTCCATATAACTTTAATCCTGCTCCACATAACTTTTAATACTGCTCCACATAATTTTCAATCCTGCTCCACATAACATTAATCCAGCTCCACATAACTTGAATCCTGCTCCACATAACTTTAATCCTGCTCCACATAACTTTAATCTTGCTCCACATAACTTTAATCCTGCTCCACATAACTTTAATCTTGCTCCACATAACTTTAATCTTGCTCCACATAACTTTAATCCTGCTCCACATAACTTTAATCTTGCTCCACATAACTTTAATCCTGCTCCACAAAACTTTAATCCTGCTCCACATAACTTTAATCCTGCTCCACAAAACTTAAATCTTGCTCCACATAATTTTTAATCCTGCTCCACATAACTTTTAAACCTGCTCCATATAACTTGAATCCTGCTCCAAATAACTTTTAATCCTGCTCCACACAACTTTTAATCCTGCTCCACATAACTTTAATCTTGCTCCACATAACTTTAATCCTGCTCCATATAATGTTTACATTGCTGCACATCACTTTAATCCTGCTCCACATAACTTTTAATCCTGCTCCACATAACTTTTAATCCTGCTCCACATAATTTTCAATACTGCTCAACATAACATTAATCCTGCTCCACATAACTTTAATCTTGCTCCACATAACTTTAATCCTGCTCCACATAACTTTAATCTTGCTCCACATAACTTTAATCTTGCTCCACATAACTTTAATCCTGCTCCACATAACTTTAATCCTGCTCCACATAACTGTAATCCTGCTCCACATAACTTTAATCCTGCTCCACATAACTTTAATCCTGCTCCACATAACTTTAATCCTGCTCCACAAAACTTAAATCTTGCTCCACATAATTTTTAATCCTGCTCCACATAACTTTTAAACCTGCTCCATATAACTTGAATCCTGCTCCAAATAACTTTTAATACTGCTCCACACAACTTTTAATCCTGCTCCACATAACTTTAATCTTGCTCCACATAACTTTAATCCTGCTCCATATAACGTTTACATTGCTGCACATCACTTTAATCCTGCTCCACATAACTTTTAATCCTGCTCCACATAACTTTTAGTCCTGCTCCACATAATTTTCAATCCTGCTCCACATAACATTAATCCTGCTCCACATAACTTTAATCCTGCTCCATATAACTTTAATCCTGCTCCACATAACTTTTAATACTGCTCCACATAATTTTCAATCCTGCTCCACATAACATTAATCCAGCTCCACATAACTTTAATCCTGCTCCACATATCTTTAATCCTGCTCCACATAACTTTAATCTTGCTCCACATAACTTTAATCCTGCTCCACATAACTTTAATCTTGCTCCACATAACATTAATCTTGCTCCACATAACTTTTATCCTGCTCCACATAACTTTAATCTTGCTCCACATAACTTTAATCCTGCTCCACATAACTTTAATCCTGCACCACATAACTTTAATCCTGCTCCACAAAACTTAAATCTTGCTCCACATAATTTTTAATCCTGCTCCACATAACTTTTAAACCTGCTCCATATAACTTGAATCCTGCTCCAAATAACTTTTAATCCTGCTCCACACAACTTTTAATCCTGCTCCACATAACTTTAATCTTGCTCCACATAACTTTAATCCTGCTCCATATAACGTTTACATTGCTGCACATCACTTTAA
>NW_026249635.1:0-2500 GCF_019703515.2 Myxocyprinus asiaticus
ATGGCTACGTATTGCTACTAACCCTAACCCTAACCCTAACCCTAACCCTAACCCTAACCCTAACCCTAACCCTAACCCTAACCTAACCCTAACCTAACCCTAACCCTAACCCTAACCCTAACCCTAACCCTAACCCTAACCCTAACCCTAACCCTAACCCTAACCCTAACCCTAACCCTAACCCTAACCCTAACCCTAACCCTAACCCTAACCCTAACCCTAACCCTAACCCTAACCCTAACCCTAACCCTAACCCTAACCCTAACCCTAACCCTAACCCTAACCCTAACCCTAACCCTAACCCTAACCCTAACCCTATCCTAACCCTAACCCTAACCCTAACCCTAACCCTAACCCTAACCCTAACCCTAACCCTAACCCTAACCTAACCCTAACCCTAACCCTAACCCTAACCCTAACCCTAACCCTAACCCTAACCCTAACCCTAACCCTAACTAACCTAACCTAACCTAACCCTAACCCTAACCCTAACCCTAACCCTAACCTAACCCTAACCCTAACCCTAACCCTAACCCTAACCCTAACCCTAACCCTAACCCTAACCCTAACCTACCTAACCCTAACCCTAACCCTAACCCTAACCCTAACCCTAACCCTAACCCTAACCCTAACCCTAACCCTAACCCTAACCCTAACCCTAACCCTAACCCTAACCCTAACCCTAACCCTAACCCTAACCCTAACCCTAACCCTAACCTAACCTAACCCTAACCCTAACCCTAACCCTAACCCTAACCCTAACCCTAACCCTAACCCTAACCCTAACCCTAACCCTAACCCTAACCCTAACCCTAACCCTAACCCTAACCCTAACCCTAACCCTAACCCTAACCCTAACCCTAACCCTAACCCTAACCCTAACCCTAACCCTAACCCTAACCCTAACCCTAACCCTAACCCTAACCCTAACCCTAACCCTAACCCTAACCCTAACCCTAACCCTAACCCTAACCCTAACCCTAACCCTAACCCTAACCCTAACCCTAACCCTAACCCTAACCCTAACCCTAACCCTAACCCTAACCCTAACCCTAACCCTAACCCTAACCCTAACCCTAACCCTAACCCTAACCCTAACCCTAACCCTAACCCTAACCCTAACCCTAACCCTAACCCTAACCCTAACCCTAACCCTAACCCTAACCCTAACCCTAACCCTAACCCTAACCCTAACCCTAACCCTAACCCTAACCCTAACCCTAACCCTAACCCTAACCCTAACCCTAACCCTAACCCTAACCCTAACCCTAACCCTAACCCTAACCCTAACCCTAACCCTAACCCTAACCCCTAACCCTAACCCTAACCCTAACCCTAACCTAACCCTAACCCTAACCCTAACCCTAACCCTAACCCTAACCCTAACCCTAACCCTAACCCTAACCCTAACCTAACCCTAACCCTAACCCTAACCCTAACCCTAACCCTAACCCTAACCCTAACCCTAACCCTAACCCTAACCCTAACCCTAACCCTAACCCTAACCCTAACCCTAACCCTAACCCTAACCCTAACCCTAACCCTAACCCTAACCCTAACCCTAACCCTAACCCTAACCCTAACCCTAACCCTAACCCTAACCCTAACCCTAACCCTAACCCTAACCCTAACCCTAACCCTAACCCTAACCCTAACCCTAACCCTAACCCTAACCCTAACCCTAACCCTAACCCTAACCCTAACCCTAACCCTAACCCTAACCCTAACCCTAACCCTAACCCTAACCCTAACCCTAACCCTAACCCTAACCCTAACCCTAACCCTAACCCTAACCCTAACCCTAACCCTAACCCTAACCCTAACCCTAACCCTAACCCTAACCCTAACCCTAACCCTAACCCTAACCCTAACCCTAACCCTAACCCTAACCCTAACCCTAACCTAACCCTAACCCTAACCCTAACCCTAACCCTAACCCTAACCCTAACCCTAACCTAACCCTAACCCTAACCCTAACCCTAACCCTAACCCTAACCCTAACCCTAACCCTAACCCTAACCCTAACCCTAACCCTAACCCTAACCCTAACCCTAACCCTAACCTAACCCTAACCCTAACCCTAACCCTAACCCTAACCCTAACCCTAACCCTAACCCTAACCCTAACCCTAACCCTAACCCTAACCCTAACCCTAACCCTAACCCTAACCCTAACCCTAACCCTAACCCTAACCCTAACCCTAACCCTAACCCTAACCCTAACCCTAACCCTAACCCTAACCCTAACCCTAACCCTAACCCTAACCCTAACCCTAACCCTAACCCTAACCCTAACCCTAACCCTAACCCTAACCCTAACCCTAACCCTAACCCTAACCCTAACCCTAACCCTAACCCTAACCCTAACCCTAACCCTAACCCTAACCCTAACCCTAACCCTAACCCTAACCCTAACCCTAACCCTAACCCTAACCCTAACCCTAACCCTAACCCTAACCCTAACCCTAACCCTAACCCTAACCCTAACCCTAACCCTAACC
>NW_026249635.1:7500-11873 GCF_019703515.2 Myxocyprinus asiaticus
CCCTAACCCTAACCCTAACCCTAACCCTAACCCTAACCCTAACCCTAACCCTAACCTAACCCTAACCCTAACCCTAACCCTAACCCTAACCCTAACCCTAACCCTAACCCTAACCCTAACCCTAACCCTAACCCTAACCCTAACCCTAACCCTAACCCTAACCCTAACCCTAACCCTAACCCTAACCCTAACCCTAACCCTAACCCTAACCCTAACCCTAACCCTAACCCTAACCCTAACCCTAACCCTAACCCTAACCCTAACCCTAACCCTAACCCTAACCTAACCTAACCCTAACCCTAACCCTAACCCTAACCCTAACCCTAACCCTAACCTAACCCTAACCCTAACCTAACCTAACCTAACCCTAACCCTAACCCTAACCCTAACCCTAACCTAACCCTAACCCTAACCCTAACCTAACCTAACCCTAACCCTAACCTAACCTAACCCTAACCCTAACCTAACCCTAACCCTAACCCTAACCCTAACCCTAACCCTAACCCTAACCCTAACCTAACCCTAACCCTAACCCTAACCCTAACCCTAACCCTAACCCTAACCCTAACCTAACCCTAACCCTAACCCTAACCTAACCCTAACCCTAACCTAACCCTAACCCTAACCCTAACCCTAACCCTAACCCTAACCTAACCTAACCTAACCCTAACCCTAACCCTAACCCTAACCCTAACCCTAACCCTAACCCTAACCCTAACCCTAACCCTAACCCTAACCCTAACCCTAACCCTAACCCTAACCCTAACCCTAACCCTAACCCTAACCCTAACCCTAACCCTAACCCTAACCCTAACCCTAACCCTAACCTAACCCTAACCCTAACCCTAACCCTAACCTAACCCTAACCCTAACCCTAACCCTAACCCTAACCCTAACCCTAACCCTAACCCTAACCCTAACCCTAACCCTAACCCTAACCCTAACCCTAACCTAACCCTAACCCTAACCCTAACCCTAACCCTAACCCTAACCCTAACCCTAACCCTAACCCTAACCCTAACCCTAACCCTAACCCTAACCCTAACCCTAACCCTAACCCTAACCCTAACCCTAACCCTAACCCTAACCCTAACCCTAACCCTAACCTAACCTAACCTAACCCTAACCCTAACCCTAACCTAACCCTAACCCTAACCTAACCCTAACCCTAACCCTAACCCTAACCCTAACCCTAACCCTAACCTAACCTAACCCTAACCCTAACCCTAACCCTAACCCTAACCCTAACCCTAACCTAACCCTAACCCTAACCCTAACCTAACCCTAACCCTAACCCTAACCCTAACCCTAACCCTAACCCTAACCCTAACCCTAACCCTAACCCTAACCCTAACCCTAACCCTAACCTAACCCTAACCCTAACCCTAACCCTAACCCTAACCCTAACCCTAACCCTAACCCTAACCCTAACCCTAACCCTAACCCTAACCCTAACCCTAACCCTAACCCTAACCCTAACCCTAACCCCTAACCTAACCCTAACCCTAACCCTAACCCTAACCCTAACCCTAACCCTAACCCTAACCCTAACCTAACCCTAACCCTAACACCTAAACCCTAACACCTAACCCACTCAAACCCTAACCCTAACCCTAACCCACCTAAAACCTACCTTTACACCTAAACCCACTCAAAACTTACCCTTAACACCTCTAACCCTTTCTAATGGAAACCTAGATTTTTGAACCCCACCTGATGCAGCCCTACTTATTTCAACCCACAAAAAACTATTATTAGCTTATGTGTTGGAGTCAACACAGACTGGGTGGCTGGGGCTCTCTGCTTGGTCCTCTCACCGGAGCTTTGGGCCCACTGGAAGCGACCAGTTGAGAGAAGGCCTGTGCACAACCGGGCCTGGGCCCTTTGGGGCCTAGGCTTAGGATATTACAATTCCCTAACCTAACCTAACCCTAACCTAACCCTAACCCTAACCTAACCCTAACACTATCCCTAACCCTAACCTAACCCTAACCCTAACCTAACCCTAACTAAACCCTAACCTAACCCTAACCCTAACCCTAACCCTAACCTAACCCTAACCTAACCCTAACCCTAACCCTAACCCTAACCCTAACCACTAAACCCTAACCCTAACCCTAACCCTAACCCTAAACCTAACCTAACCTAACCTAACCCTAACCCTAACTAACCTAACCCTAACCCTAACCCTAACCTAACATAACCCTAACCCTAACCTAACTAACCCTAACCCTAACCTAACCCTAACCCTAACCTAACCTAACCCTAACCTAATCCGGCATGAGCATGGTGGTTTTCATCCCTATATCCTAAACCCTAACCCTAACCTAACCCTAACCCTAACCTAACCTAACCTAACCCTAACACCCACTCAGAAACTACCCTAACCTAAACCAATTTAAAACCTACCCTTACACCTAAACCCACTCAAAACTAACCCTTACACCTAAAACTTTACATCTACACCCACTCAGAAACTACCCTAACCTAAACCCATTTAAAACCTACCCTTACACCTAAACCCACTCAAAACTAACCCTTACACCTAAAACTTTACACCTACACCCACTCAAAACCTACCCTAACCTTAACCCACCTAAAACCTACCTTTACACCTAAACCCACTCAAAACTTACCCTTAACACCTCTAACCCTTTCTAATGGAAACCTAGATTTTTGAACCCCACCTGATGCAGCCCTACTTATTTCAACCCACAAAAAACTATTATTAGCTTATGTGTTGGAGTCAACACAGACTGGGTGGCTGGGGCTCTCTGCTTGGTCCTCTCACCGGAGCTTAGGGCCCACTGGAAGCGACCAGTTGAGAGAAGGCCTGTGCACAACCGGGCCTGGGCCCTTTGGGGCCTAGGCTTAGGATATTACAATTCCCTATCCTAACCCTAATCCAGACACAACACTGTGCATAACGTGGGCTCTGTGGCGCAATGGATAGTGCATTGCACTTCTAAATGGCAAAATATGGCCATTCAAAGGCTGTGGGTTCAAGTCCCAACAGAGTCACTGCCTTAGTCACTTTGCTAAGCACACTTGGCCATCGAACAAGTCTATCTGACCACCAAAATTCTTTTCTCAAACAATTCTTTTCATGCTCACCATAGTTTGGCCTGTTCATTGATCTGATGACCTCCCATGGACATTTTGCAGCTGAAGGTGCTGTGGCTTAGTTGGTTAAAGTGCCTGCCTAGTAAACAGGAGATCCTGGGTTCAAATCCCAGCAGGGCATTTGTAGTGTGTTGCGGCTGCCTAGTCTCTAAGATGTAAACGGCACTTTGTAAGAGGGCCAATCAGGTTGAGGCACTTGCTGACCTCATAGAGACTCGGCAGTGGCACCACTGGAAAGAGCACCCTCAAAAATGGGGGGGTAGGGCTTGCTTTCATCCCTCTGTCACCTTCCTGGCAAAAGTTATGGCAATCCGGCATGAGCATGGTGGTTTTCATCCCTATATCCTAACCCTAACCCAAATGTTATGGCAATCTGGCATGAGCATGGTGGTTTTCATCCCAATATCCTAACCTAACCCTAACCCTTACACCTACACCCACTCAAAACCTACTCTAACCTTAACCCACTTAAAACCTACCTTTACACCTAAACCCACTCAAAACTTACCCTTACACCTCTAACCCTTTCTAATAGAAACCTAGATTTCTGAACCCCACCTGATGCAGCCCTACTTATTTCAACCCACAAAAAAATATTATTAGCTTATATGTTGGTGTCAACACAGACTGGGTGGCTGGGGCTCTCTGTTTGGTCCTCTCACCGGAGCTTTGGGCCCACTGGAAGTGACCAGTTGAGAGAAGTCCTGTGCTTAACCGGGCCTGGGCCCTTTGGGGCCTAGGCTTAGGATCTTACAATTCCCTAACCTAACCCTAAGAACATGATGAGCTCTGTGGCGTGATGGATAGCGCATTGGCCTTCTAGATTGCAAAATGTGCTCATTCAAGGGTTGTGGGTTCAAGTCCCAACAGAGTCACTACCTTAGTCACTTTGCGAAGCACACTTGGCCAATGAACAAGTCTATCTGACCACAAAAACTCTTTTCTCAAACAAACACTTTCATTCTCACAATAGCATGTTCTGTTCATTGATCTGATGACCTCCCATGGAGACTTTGCAAAAGAAGGTGCTGTGGCTTTGTTGGTTAAAATTCCTGTCTAATAAAAAGGAGGTTGTGGGTTCAACTCCCAGCAGTGCCTTTGTAGTGTGTTGTGGCCACCAAGTTTCTAAGATGTAAATGGCACTTCTTAGGAGGGCCAATCAGGTTGAGGCACTTGGTGACCTCATAGAGACTTGGCAGTGGCACCACTGGAAAGAGCACCCTTGAAAATGGCGGGGGGGGGGGTAGGTC